>NC_057751.1:17699508-17707718 GCF_004010195.1 Chiloscyllium plagiosum | reverse complement strand
GAGGACTACAATACGTGTGCCAAAGAACAGTAATACAGTGCACCTCACTGACGACCACGAGGTAGCTCTTACATCCATAATTATCTGATGTCCCAGATTGCGTTGATCCCTTGTCAATCGCATACCAGTCCAACATATCCATTGCAGACGCAAACTTGCTCGGCCCATACTCACGTCAGGAAGTCTGAACAGGAAAGATACTGATGGAGCAGAGGAATCGACATTTCGGGCAAATTCCCTTCTTCAGAAATTGCTTGTGCCCAAAATGTTGATTCCCCTGCTCCTCGGATGCTGCCTGACCTGCTGTGATTTTCCAGCACCACACTCTCGAGTCTGACCATCAGCATCTTCAGTACCCCCAAAACACTTCTGATATCTGCTTCTACCTATTGCAGAGTTTAACCTTCCATATCATAATGCCAAAAAAGTTCAACTCGAAACTCCAGGATCAAGGTCTCTGCTGCTGCCTCCACAGATCGATTCTCGACTTCTTGACCAATAGACCACAGCCAGTGAGTATCGGAGATAATGCCTTCTCCACTTTTGCCCCCAAGGCATAAACATGACTGTGCAGCGAAATCCCACATCAACTCCAGTGACATGTTACTAGCTTGCGAAACCATTGTGTAGATCAGATCTGAAACAACGACGAGACGGAGTACAGGGAAGGAGATAGCATGCTTAGGAGTATAGTGTCAAGGTGTACTCTTTCCATCACCGTCAACCAAACAAACGAATGCTTGATTGACCACAAGAAGAGGAGTGTAGGGCAGATTCCGTCTGCATCAATGGTGCTAAGGAGAAACCGAATGGAAAACGTCAAGTTCCAGCACGAGGCGAGCAGCAGCCATCTGTCTTAGTGTACCCATGTTCACACGACGGTGGAGAAAGCACAAAAATGCCTTTTCATTCTCAAGAGGCAAATGAATTTCAGCATGTCCATAACGAATCTATCGGTTTCAGTAGATGCAACATATGCTGTAGTAAATCACTTTGTAACTTCTTTTTGCATTTCAGACAGATATTATTGTCTCAGGTGTTGTGTGCATAAACCCGAAGCACTGTGCTCCATTTCAGTCTCCAATTATAAAGGTTAGGCCAGGAATTGTATCATTGTTCAGGTTCAGTGTCAATACACCTTGTGTACACTGCATTTGGAAAACATTGTACTGTTCAATTTCAAGCATTCTTGGCTGAGACAAAACTTGTGACTCTTCCACAAAGTTCATGGATAAACCTCTCACAGATAGGTCAAATTGGATGCCTCACGTGTCTAGATTGTCCGCATCAATGAACTAAGCAACTTTACAATGCACTCAATCTGAAGGAACTGCCAAATTGGAGGATGCCATCCAGATGAGATGCAGTTACCAGACAAATTCATTAACATCATCCAACCATTCGAAACAACTCACGGTCATATTGCATGCATTATCCTTTAATTACATGCATACTCAAGTACGGAAGAAGATGATAACAGTGAAAAGTTAAAATGTTGCGTTTCAGGGCGCCATCTCACGTACCGAAAATAAACAGTTTAATTCTCTTTACCGCCCGCATCAGATAGCAGTTCAGAAGCTGTCCCTGCTCCATTCCATGCCTCCAGCCCATTTTGGTCAGTGGCACTAGCCCGCTCCAGCTTTCAGGCGTTCAAGAGTGCAACCTCCTCTGCTACAATCTTGCTCTCCGCCACTCCACGCTGTTCTGAGACTCCAGCCCGCCTTGCTCCGCCACTCAGCTGCTCCATGAGAAGCTTTATTGCCAGAAAGCTCCACGTTTCAACATTCCAGTGAAGAAATAGAGTGGAAGGAAAAGGAGAGAAACAAATGGACTGCCGATCCATGGAGTAAATGTTCCAAATGCTTAAACTCTGTCACTGCTTTCTTGGAAATTTGAAGAACAGAGGGATGCTCTTCCTAGTGTGGTCACCTGTAATTACCCCAGGTTAACATTATTTGAACTGGAAAATAATTCGTCTCAATTTTACGTCATTGAGCTTTGTTTTGGACATTCGCCTATTTGCATTATTGAACTATGGCTTCTGTGTTGTTAGAATGAACATACCACATTTGATATTTAATTAGGAGTGCACTTAAAGTCCATGCAAAGTTTATTATATGTTGATGATGTGCGCAATAAATGATCCTTCTCAGAAAAATGCAACAAAGTTACCTACAATCTCTCAGAGTATCCAATGACTAAGTATTAACAGTACACTTAGTGAAGAAATTTATCATCCCTTTAGTCTATACTTTCTGCACTATCAACCGAGGTCTCCGAGACTTAGTTCAAGATTGTCCTGTCAAAGTGAAACAAACTTCTCAGAATCAATATAGTAAACGTGTTCAAGAGTGTTACCCGTCTGAAAGAGAACATATCTTGTTCGTTTCCTATAATCCACGAACCGCTGATATGCTCTCCTTCATCTTTACTCATTGGTCCACATTCGTGTTTTGACTGCTGAGAATGGTGTGACGATACAGTGCCTTAAAGAGAGCTGTTCTCTCTTGTTCTTTTTGCAGATGAGTGTTGCCAATATGGTGCTGAAATGTCTCCACCTGTCGGCAGTTGGTGAACACTGCTGATTTCACACTTGGCTTTTTTTTTGGGACACAAAAAAAAATCATGAGCGAGCACGATAAGATCCACACAGATCCAACGGATTAGGTTTCACATAGTCGATTTTTTTTTACTGACTCCTGGAGTCTCACAGTTTGGGCATTCTGTTGATAGAGTGCCAGCAAATACAGAGAGGCTTCGTCTTATAAATCACAAGACAAAAAAGTGCCTTTCAGACATTTTTTCTCCTGGACTGGAGTGAGATAAGACAGGAAAATAATAATTGCGTTCCTGAATAAGGGTATGTTTATAGAAGAATGCCAATAAAGATACAATTGCCGATCAGTGGTTAAATAACACAATAACTTGCTTATCTATATCAAAGAGGAGAATTTTCTTTTTGATTTATATTAATTGTGTTGTGAGAATATAGTTTGTTTTGTTGAAAGTTTAGTTGAAAGAAAATCGAATCATATGTGGAACACAGCGCCTTACCCTTACGGTAATAAAGTATAACTAAGATATACAATCCCCATTATATAACTTAGGGTGAATGTGTGTCGGAGTGGAGTGGGTTGAATCAGGTCCGGTCTGCTCTCGACCATAATAATAAAAATGTCTGACGAACATCTGCCGAGAAAGGAAATTCTTCAGACATAATCACTTTCCCAGAACAGATTTACCACCTCCTGATCCTGCTGTGCTTTCCAGCCTTCTGAAGGCGAGAGTGTGGAAGTTAAAGGTGGAAGTCTGGAAATACTTCAACACTTTTAAAAATTGATGATTTCATAAGTGGTACAATCTAGGGAAATGGAGGAAAATTATTGGAAGTTATCTCTTCACTTACCGGTCGAGGATAGGCATAAACATGAAAATGGGATCACATCACGAAAACACAGTCTCTGGCTGCAGATCATGTGTCACGGGTAGGTCCCCCTGTGAGCTCCTGCCCTTGCTGCTGTGCAGGTACACGTCTCTAAACAGTGGCCTGGTGCTGGCTTCATTGATCATGGTCTGAGGTAATTTCTAAGACAACCAAAGTATCAGATCCACCCTGATCGGTTTGGGAAAACTTCTAAAATAAAGAGTGACCTTTCAGTTTAAATACGCAAGTTAACACATTTCCATGAGAAGTAAATAATTGTAGGTTCTGAGAATTTATTGCAATTTTCCTTTGGGTTCATTCAAAAGCTGCTATGTTCATGCCCTCCCTTCACCGTAAGTTTCAGCAAGACAGAAACCCATGGATGCACTCTTCAACTGGGAAGTTCAATGAAATGTTCGACTTATAAGCAAACAGCAGGTGCTCATAGACAATCCACCTCTCCTGAGGGTATACCCTGAAAGAATGGTCAACAAATGCAGGCCTTGCCAGCTATGTCCCATTGCATGAACAAAGAATTAAAATAGTAGCCTTACACAGTCCAGTTAAACCTAGAAGTTAGCAAGTTGGAACCAGTTTCCTGTTGCATTGGCTTTTTATGCTTTCACCCACCTCCACCCCTGCTTGTACCTCCTGAAAACCTATGCATTCCTCCAAACTAAAATGTCTTTTTTACCATCAATTTATCAACAGAAGCAATTTGGAAAGAGCAATAGAGACACATAAGGAAATCATGAAAATTAGCACCCCAGAGACCAGTAGCTTCGTTTTTCAGGCATTTTGGCATGATTCAAGAACATTGGGATCCTAAGGAAATACCTAAATTATACTATGATATGGTATTGATTTATGTTATCTGGAATCATATTCTACACAAAATGTCTTTAGGCTTTTCTCACTTTTCCAAAGTTCTCGTATTTAACAATTAAGCGATTGTATGAAGTATTTTAGCTTATCATAGAAGAATACAGCGCAGTACAGGCCCTTCGGCCCTCGATGTTGCGCCGATCCAAGCCCACCTAACCTACACTAGCCCACTATCCTCCATATGCTTATCCAATGCCCGCTTAAATGCCCATAATGAGGGAGAGTCCACCACTGCTACTGGCAGGGCATTCCATGAACTCACAACTCACTGAACCTACCCCTAACATCTGTCCTATACCTACCCCGCCTGAATTTAACGATATGCCCCATGTAATATCTGACTTCATACATGGAAAAAGATTCTCACTGTCAACCCTATCTAAACCCCTAGTCAGTTGGATAACGATAACCATTAATTTGAGGGTCAGCACGGAGTTGCGGAGGATTTGTGTATATATTGCATTGCAGATAAAAACACAAACAGGATTGCCGTTGGATAGGTGTGAGCCATCAAATTAGGCACTGGATTTAGAGACAGGGTTGTAGTTAATATTAAAGCTGGCATAAGGATCAACGTGGAATTTCATTTACAATTAGAACATTTGATTAATTTAGTTCTGAGTTTCGTTGAAAACTAGATTCACATTTTACCAAATAACCAGGACTAACCTATAAAGGATGAAGCCAGAAAGCAACAACACATAATGTGTGTGTGTGTGTGAGAGAGAGAGAGAGACAGAGAGAGAGAGAGAGAGAGAGAGAGAGAGAGAGACCGATAGACTTGGCAAAGAAAATATAGAGACATGTTCGAATATGTTGGTGAAATAACAGAAGTATGGATTAATATTGGTAAGTGATAATACGAAATTTTACGGAAAGACAGCTTTGCCGTCCCCTTGAATGTGTTACTCCTTCAACACGTGGTACAGCAATGTGTGTGGAACATTGTCGTAATATTGTTTTTTTTTCCAGGAAATATATAAGCATTTGTGTAATGTTAGCAAAAATTGCTAGTTTGATGGGAGCTGGAGATTTGTAAGTCATAATAAAATGAAGAAAAGTGAATATGTTTTCTGAAAGAGAGATCATATTAGGTATACTCAGTAAGCACCATCGAGAATGTCACACGACACAGTGGAAAAGGGAATATATTTACTCAACTGATAGAGTTCGAAATCAATTAATGCAGAAATAAAGGCCATTTCGGTTTTATCGCATGTATGTCACCTCGATTCGAATTCATAACAGAACGGAAAAATTGCAAAGAATGGAAACATAACATGAAACAGACAATTTGGAATAATTAATAGTCAATTTTCAGGTTGGCTAATTCTAAAATGCTGATGCTACAGACCTTTACGATCTAAATTCATGCGAAGGAGGCAATGAATTGTGTTACAACACCGCTTCCTCATCTACTTCAGACATCAGAAGACGGAAAATGCTATTCCAACACCGACACAGTTTTGCTGTTCGAGATGACCACAGATTATCATTCAAATCAGAATAGTCTTTCCACTCTTTGCATTTGATTTCTTCATTCCTCTGAACCATATCGATCTCCCAATTCACTGTATTCAGTAATTTTGCCTGAACCGTTGCGTATGGCAGGGAATTCTATGAAACCACTGGTCTCTAGTTGGATGCCTTTTCATCTCAATGTGAAATCCCCTCCTTCTATTCCTAAAACAGTGAGCAGCGCTTCTGGACTACTCGCAGACGAAAAATATCCTTCCATGTTGAGATTGCCGAGTCATCTTTCACTTTTAAGGGGTTCTGTAAGTTTCTCCAGACCATATTCATCTGAACTCCTGTGAGTACATTCGTCGTGGGATAAAGGACTGTGGATACTGAAGATCTGAATAAACAAAAATAGTCATTGTGAAAGGGCTCTAAAATGACATGTGGTATTTCAGTTTAGACATTATTCTATCAGAATGCTCGGTTGGCTCGAGGCGCATAATGGCATTTCATTGACCCACCACGTTTTTTCTTCTGGCACTTTCGTTACCTGAACAAATTGAGAATGTTATACGAATGGCTGCTTCCTCACAAAAGCAAACAAGGACTCCACATCCTAACTTGTGAAACAAAGCATCTTGATAACCATTCAATTAGAAAATGGGAGACTTCCAAACGTGCAACAATGTGAAGAATTAAGTTTAAGATGAGTAAAATTTAAGGCTGGTAAGAGCAAAGAACAATAAATGAGTAAATATTATGATGTCCAGGTCAATAATAAGAAAGAATCATGTATTAGACATGAGCTCAAATGAATCTCTTGTTGCGCATTAACGATGCATGACAAACATTCAGAGTGAACTCAAGAGGGAAAAGCTGGAGATCAGATTGTCTTAGCAGATATGTTCAGCATAATCCAACGAGAATCTACAAAAACATTAAGAGCAAAGCAGCAACTCGCGAGCAAATATGGCCCCTGAAAGTTCCACGACTTCGTCCAATTGTTGAACCTCAGGTGAGGGGAAAGAAATTGAATGAAAATGTCGCGTCTTTTTTTTACTGTGGAGAAGTAACTGGAGGCAGAGAATTCAGTAAATAAATGTCGCTGTTATGAAAACAGTTCATATTACACAAGAGAACGTGCAGAAGGTCTTATAAAACATAAGATTAGATTACTTACAGTGTGGAAACAGGCCCTTCGGCCCAACAAGTCCACACCGACCCGCCGAAGCGCAACCCACCCATACCCATTCCGCTACATTTACCCCTTCACCTAACACTACGGGCAATTTAGCATGGCCAATTCACCTCACCTGCACATTTATTTTGCATTGTAGAAGGAAACCGGAGCACCCGGAGGAAACCCACGCAGACATGGGGAGAATGTGCAAACTCCACACAGAGAGTGGCCTGAGGTGGGAATTGAACCCGGGCCTCTGGCGCTATGGGGAAGCACTGCTTACCACTGTGCCTATGATCAACGGTATTCTAGGAGGTTTGGGGAAGCTATAATCAACATACATTGCGGTGGCCCTTCCAGAAATATTTGTATCTTTTGCAATAAATGATGATGTAAGTTACTGAAAGACAGCTAATCTCATGCCTTTACTTAACAAAGGTTGAAGGAATAAAGTAAGCCTGACATCAGTGATGGATGCGTTGTTGGAGGTAATTCTGAAGCACAAGATTTGCATGCATTTGGATGAGTCCGGACAAACTAGACTTTAATGAGCATGGTTTTGTATCTGACGAGCTTGATTGAGTCTTTAGAGGAAATCACCAAAAAAGTTGATGAGCGGTGTAAGGTAGACATTGCCTATATGGGTTTTAGTAAAATATTGACACGGTTCCACATTGTAAACTAGTTTATAAAGTTACATGAAATAGGATTCAGCGTGAAATTGCCAATTGGTCACAAAATTGGCTTGATATGAGTCGACAGAGGGTTGTGGTAGAGTGTTGGTTTTTGGTCTGGAGGTCATTGAATAGCCGTGTTAATTAGGGATCGTTGCTCGTCCAACTTCTGTATGAAATTTATATCAACGATCAGAATGAGAATTTAGAAGGCATCGTTTGTAAGTTTGCCGATGACACCAACATGGTTGGGGTAGTAGAGAGTGAATAATGTCAACCAAGATTACATATAACTATTTTTCAAGTAATTCAGAGGTTATGGCGTGTCAGATGTGTTTAATTTAGATGAATACCGGTCTTGCAGTTACATAAAACAAACAATGACAGGACGTACACAAAAAAGAGCAGCGCACTCAGTTGTATTACAGTAATACACAGACCGAGCTGGTCAGGTACATCATTCCTTGAAATATTTTATTTGCATGTCGACAGCTTAGTGAAGAAGCCGTTTAGCACGCTTGCTTTTATTGCACAGAACATTGAGTACAGGATTTGGGACGCGCTGTTGATGTTGAAAAAGGCGTTG
>NC_057751.1:17690194-17698283 GCF_004010195.1 Chiloscyllium plagiosum | reverse complement strand
CACATGATCTATTGAATTGCAGAGCAGACTGGTAAGGGTTAGGTCCGAGCCTCTCTGTCAGGAAGGAAATGGAGATCGGGAAAGGCAGGAAACCGGTGAAACCAGTGTACCTCTGATACATTGTATGCTTGCTATTTCTCAGCAGTGCCAACAGTTGGCTGTTTGTCCTGCCTGAAAATATAATTACAGAATATGGATCACTAACTTCGGTCGTTTTCATAAACTGTTCAAAGGTACTGTAAAAATGCTCTTCCAGAACTTGCAAGGGTTCAGAAACGATTTACAAGGATGTTGCCAGGGTTGGAGTATTCAAACCATTCGGAGAAGCTGAATTAGTTGGTGTTGATTGAATATGGATCACTAACTTCGGTCGTTTTCATAAACTGTTCAAAGGTACTGTAAAAATGCTCTTACAGAACTTGCAAGGGTTCAGAAACGATTGACAAGGATGTTGCCAGGGTTGGAGTATTCAAACCATTCGGAGAAGCTGAATTAGTTGGTGTTGATTTCTTCGGAGCATCGGAGAGTGAGCAGTGACTTTACAAATGTTGAGAAAATCATGACCAGCATGCGCAGGGTAAAAAATAAGGTGTTGTTATGGGGTGGGGCAGTCCAGAACGAGATGGCAGAAGTTTAGAGAGAGATTGATAAACTTTAAAAGCAATGTAACTGGCATCTCTTCATACAGAGGGTGGTGCGTGCATAGGATGAGCTGCTGGAGGTAGTGGTAGAGGCTCGGAGAATTACAACATTGAAAAGGCATTGGAATGTGTATATGAATAGGAATGGTTAGGAATGCCAGTAAGCACTGTTCTAATCAAGCATCAAGTTAAGACTTTCCAGTGTGTTGATCGATATGCCGACTTAAACATAAATTCTGTTGTTCGAGAACGGACATTTGTAGTAAATGAACCGCTGTCAAGAGGCCGAGATCATGAGGAGTGCAGAATCATCTCCGGAGAGAACTGGAAAAAAATCGAATTGATCAGGCGTTGAAGAGCCGCTTTTCCGCAGGAAAATCAAAATATGGAATTTCACTTGTTATGTGTTAAGTCGCAGGGATTGGAAAAATACAATGGTTCTAAAATAAAGTTTATTCCTTGGCAATTGTGAAAATATGCCCACGGTTTCAACTTGTTTTCAGCTTTAAATTCCGTGATTTATCGCGATTAACTGTAGGATTAACCCGAGAAATGCAATATGGGTCTGTATCCTCAGTTTCGGGATGTTTTTGCAGTGCACTGGAAGAACCCAGAACGTTATCTCTTTTTATTCAATGGTTTGGATAAATTCAAGGACAGGTGTGACTGTGTAGACATTCGGAGAAATACAGAACCTCAGTCTGTCTGCACAAATGCTGAATGGAGGTGTGAAGTGCTGACACTGTGTACAGTTTAATCCAAAGAAAGCTGCCCTCGGGGTGATACGTTTTCGTGACCACTGTTTTGCATTCATTGGAAAAGGCTGAGATCAGTGTCTGGGCTGAAAACCTGGAATTTGTTGATGCTGAGGGGACGGAACAATTCAAGACCTTTTCTTTTGGAGATCTGGAAGCGGCAGCGTCTTTTTTGAAGATATAGTAGAGAAGGAGATATTGGACATCATGCACTACAATCCTTTGCACAGCTGGAACCAATGTCATTCGTCCCCTTATTCGCAGGAAGAGACAGGGAGCAGCAGTCATTTCCCAAGACGAACGCCAAGATATATCCCAACACATGTCCAACATTCAAGTAAACCATGCCAAGAGGTTGAACAAACGCCTGATGTGCTGAAACTGGATGAGGTGGCATTCGGAGTAATCTCTGTGAAGAAGCGTGCGTTTCGAAATTTAGTACGATCTGCAATCCTCCCATTTCCTATCTGGGTTCCTAATGGAACTTTTGGAGAGAGATGTTTCTGCCCAGAGTGTGGTTTGCACATTCGTTCATCGCACCATGTAAGAGCGAGTGGCTACACTCTCAACATTCCTCTCTCCAGAGTAAGGAAACATCCAGAGGCTCCACCGTGACGGCGATCGAAAGCAAAATGGTTGGTCGGAGATATTTCTGCGCTTTCTTGCTGGTCTTTCCTTCTCAGAGGCAGCTCGGACACTTGAGCAGTTTCTCAGTCCATTTCTTCATCAAACAAACTGTTGCCTGATTGACTGTGTGAACGAGAAGTAAAAAGCACAGTTTGGAAATATCAAAACTGAAAGAGTAAGGACGAACCTCGTGAACACATGTCACTATCTATTTGAGTCTATGAATACAGTGCTGGCTCAGACCACAGTGAGATCGATGCAAACACTTGGTATAGCTAGTTCCAACTCTCCCCGATTGAATCTCTGGTCCCGTTCCAGGCTATTGATCTCTGTGCGACAGTAAAACCCCTTAATTTAAAAAAGATGCATCATTGATTTTGAAGGTCTACAATGAACAGAATGTGTTTGAACAAATGCAAGGCATTGAAGTTAGTCCTGAATTCTAACAGATGGACGAGCATAACGGACGTGCATTACGTTGTTGCTGCGTCATGAAAGGAATGGGCTGCTCATTTATACAACTGAGCAGATTCAAAACGAACTGTAGCAAAGGGAATGCTGAGTGAGGACTCAGTTCGAAATTTTGTCAGGACTGGTGAATCTATAACAGATCCTTACAGATTGGTGGGGATTTTGATATCTGTGTTCAATCAGCAAGTAGAGATCACTGGAAGTGGCCGATCTGTGCGATTTTGTTGCAATTTAGCTATTAAGGGTCAATGCAGGAATATAAATACAGCAAACCTTTTTTAATAACTGGTACTTACGCCTATTTATAAAGTCGTCCACAAAAGGTAACAGGACACAATGAGTAAAAGAAGCATAATACAGGGAGCGTACAACTCAGTGGTGTACGTTACTTATGTGACAATACTCCTGAAATAATGAAAAGCTTTTGCCTTAAAAAAGCCTAATGGCAGAGAGCACATCGACGGAATACATGGAGATAGGTAGAGTTTTTGCCGGGTTAGAACGAGTCCATGTTCATGGGATGCCACGTAAAAACAGACGATTCTGTACATGTACAAGGTAATTGCGAACAAAAAAAGTAAAGCGTTTTCCTCAACTGCCCTTTTCCTTAAAAATGAGAAAAACATGTTGAAGTTACATTCGGAATCCTTGCACACTTAATTTATTTGGATGTTTCTTTTCAAGGGAACAATTCTGGGTTGGGAAAATAGAACAACGTTTTGTCACGCAGTCTTCAGGATTCAGAGTCGAGAATATAAAAACGCTTAAAGTTAACCTATTGGGATAGATTAGCCCTTGAGAACGGGTACACAGCAGAAAGTGGCAAGGTTTCACTCACAATGGACAGGACATGGACAAAGTGCAGCGATTGTCACCAGCTATTTATTACAATTCGTTTAACACTTCAGATACATCTCGAAAGGGATGTTTGGGAATTTTTGCAAACATCTGACCAGTCTTCACCTGAAGGTAGTGTAACGTAAAGCCTGTTGGAACCTCCTGCGAGTGCAGCTTTTAATAAACAGAGAAAACTCACAGGCATCAATTATGATTCTCGGGTGAATAGGAGAAGACTGGGACTTCCTCGAGGCAGCAGGTTGTTTACTGTCCATCACTGAACATCGTTGAACAGAGGAAGATTCATTGTCAACGATGGAGAAAGCTAATCCATTAATTTCGCAAACGTAATTTTCTGTTTTCTAATGTGTTTAGTACCTGCAAAACCAAAAATAGGATTATCAGAAGCGTGGTTTAATTCAGGATGCTTCTCATTCCATTTGATCAGATTGGTTTATAATGAACTGGGAGATTCAGGAGTGAAAGTGCTCCCTATGGCTCAAAGAAATCCAAACTGTAGCAAACAGAAATTGCCGTAAGTACCTGATTGAAGCTCTATTTATAATAACTGATTTTTTGACATTGAGAATTATTACTGATATCAAGCGCAGAGCGAAGAATATTCACTGGGATTTGTTCTGATTGATGTTTTTATTATCTGTTTCCCTTTCGTCTCTGTATCTGATCCTCTGACTCTACAATAATGGTGTCATGATGTTTGTGTTGAGGAGCTTGCCTCGACTTTCGGTAGAAACCAGTCAGTGAAGGATCTGAATCAGGGTCGTATTAAACTGAGAGATGCAGGAGTGAACCTATCGTTTACAGTTCTGACAAATTAGAATTGCAAAATACAGATACTTTAGTAAATGCCAGGTTCTGTGAAAATGTTAAAATAACTGTTGTTCTACACAACAGACATTTGTGTTATGAAGTTGAAGCCACGTACTGAACGTTTCAGAGAAAGTAAAAGCTGGCAAAACGTGCATGTCAAATAATGTGATGGAATATTTAAAGATGTAATGTTTTGGCTGCAGCTTGAATACTGACTTGTTTTCACAGCAGCTCGAATACATCCAATCAGTTGAAATGACGTCCTAATATAATAAACCCAACCGATTTTCAATTTTACTGTTTTGACAACGTCGAACCTTTGACACAATCCGATGTTGAGGTATAAAAAACAGGCATTTGGGGCAGTTAGCCAAAGAAGAGCACCGCCTGACATCGTCATGAAGACTGTTTGCAATCCTTCTTTCGAAAAGGTACCTTTTTCTTACAAAATCTCTGTGCAACAGAAGACCGAAGACGACCCAGGGAGATCTTCAAACAGAGGATGTTCGACACCTGAACACGACATCCTGGCAGATGTAAAGTATTCGTTGTTTTATTCTGTTATTTGTCGTTAGTTGAATTAAAAAGTGAGCGAAATGGTTCCTAATCTTCATAAAGAGGTTTTTGGGTTTGAAAATGATTCCAGACTTTGCCAAGAAAGTTCAGAAAGAAAAGAAAAGACCACAGTTTTAGAATTTACAAAAAGTTTTATATTGTATTTAAGCAAGGAAAAAAAGTAAAGCTAAAATTGTCAGGGAATTACCATACACTTATGTATGTCTGGGAAACAGAAAAGAACAGCACAGCTCTAAAAAAAAGTTAAATTACAACTGAGGAAAATTGAGTGAGAAGGTAAACAAAGCGAGAGAGGAAAAAGAAAGAGAAAAGATTCTTAGCTGAATAAAGAGAGAGAAGAAATGGAGATAAAAGGAGAGAAAAGAATGAGGAATGAAGAGAATGTTTGAACTTCAGAAGCTGCAACTTAATCAGTAAAGTCAAATTAACAACATACGAAGATTTGAATACAACAGAAGACACGAGGTGGTGAATACAGTCATGTTGAAATGTTCCAACATGACGATGAGAAAGGTGTCGAAGCCTTCTTTATTTTATTTCAAACATTGGTTAGGCAAACAGTTTGGTCAGAGTAATTGTGGGTAATGCTTGATCGGAAGAAACTGACAGGCAGCGCTAATGAGTTATTGTCAGTGCTGTCAGAAGTTAGGTCAAGAGATTATGCAGATGTCAACCAGGCAATTTAGATTGCTCATGACTAGGTACCAGAAGTGTATCGACAGCGGATCAGAAGCATAAAGACGGAATCAGGTCAGGCTTATGCTGAGTTTGGAAGAAGTAAGCATTGCAATTTTGACAGATGGATGCGGGCCTTAAAATAGATAAGACCTATGAGGCTTGATTCGAGATTCAACTGCTGGAGGACCGTAAAAATACACTTCCAGAGATCATAAGAATTCAAATGGATCAATAGAATATTCAGCAATTCAGACGAGCAGTAGAGTGGCAAATGCATATAAGTTGGTGCATTAGACAAAGTTCAGCTTCCAGCAAGCATGTTATTCTGCGAGGGACTGCAATTACGAGAAGCGGTCATCCGACACTACGAATCAAACAGTATAAAATACAAGTAATTCTTTGCCACAGGTTAAAAATGAAGTACAAGAGGGTGGAAACAAGGAGAAATGTATCTGGGATTTCCGATGTGGGAAAGTGGGACATGTAATGTCACATTACTGGTTGTGACAGGAAGGCACCGTGTTTAAAGATATGGTAAAATAAGCCAAGTCAATGCCATAAGTGAAACTATTAAAGGAAACACCAAGAAAACTCGAGGAGCTGCAGGAGAGTGCACAGCTGATGTAGGGGCTGGGTATGAAGTTCGTGCCTGATCTTTATATATAATTCAGCTCTGTGAGTACCAAGTTATCATTTTGAGAGATACAGAATGCAACCGGACTCTAACAAAAATAGATTCTTTCCGACCTG
This sequence comes from Chiloscyllium plagiosum, assembly GCF_004010195.1. Classification (NCBI taxonomy): domain Eukaryota; kingdom Metazoa; phylum Chordata; class Chondrichthyes; order Orectolobiformes; family Hemiscylliidae; genus Chiloscyllium; species Chiloscyllium plagiosum. The sequence goes on along the minus strand of NC_057751.1, from coordinate 17,692,117 downwards.
TTAGCGAGAGAGTGGTTAATTTGTGAGCTAGATAGACAGAAACATAGCATGATCCTACATAAAATCAGGTTAAAGTGCCAACTCAAGACAGGCGAAGCAACAGTGGGAGTGCTTCACAGTGTGTCAGTTCCAAGAACACAGTTTGTTCTTGGGAATAACGCAGCAGGATCCAAAGTGAGAATGCCACCCATTGTTGTGGAAGGAAGATTAGGGAACTGGGGATTTAAAAGAAAACATTTAGCCAGACTGTGTAGCAATTTGATCCCACTGTCATACGTCACAGCACGAAGCAAAAAAGAATTGAGGTTCAGTTAGTGAACACCCTGTTTGACGGAATGTGCAGGAAAATAAGACCTGAAATGGCAGAAGTCAGGCAGAAATGATTGGCTAATGGACTTACAGTAGAAAGACAAAACAAAAAAAAATCTTTTTGTTGATGCATGCACATAAAAGGAGACAGAGAATATTGTGAAGGTTATTATCTGAAAGACAGAGTCTTCTGAAAAAAATGGAGAACATGGCAGGTTAGTGCAGAGCAGAAATGTGCAGAATTGTATCAGAAAGTGTTGCTGGTAGCATACAGACAGGAAATCCTTCGGGAAGCACAAGAACTAACAGTAGGAATTTACCAAGAAGACGATGCTGAAGACTGTACAGAAGACTCAGGCAAAGATACGGAAATAATTCTATTGGCCTGGGATACGAAAGGATGTCGTTAACCTTTGCCATACCAATTATACATGCCAATAGGGAGGTTAGCCACGGTCAATAATAAAAACCATCACCGTTTTTTAACAATTTCCGCATTCCCTGAATTTTTTACGTAGATTAAGGTTGACTGTGTAGGTCCTCTCCTGGGAATTAAAAGTGGAATTGTGCATACTAACCATAATGGAAGTGTCTACCAGATTTCCAAAGGTCATTCCATCACGGAGCATTGAGACAAAAGGGGTGAGAGAGGAGTTGGGATCTTTCTTCACGCGTTATGAGCTACTCAGAAATAGTCAACAGACTAAGGGTCGGATTTTAATGCCAGGCTTTTTAAAGACGTCAAGGATAACTTAGGCATAAGGCACATTAAATCGAGTGCGTATCATCCTGTATCCCAAGGCACTTAAGAGCGTTGGCAGACCATGTTGAGACCATCCTTCCAATATTACCAGAATGTTTTGGATTAAAAAGTATTCCATTCGCATTGTCTGCCATTAGAAATGTCCTAAGCGAATGTACTGAGTTTACTTTATTTGAGTAAATATTTGGACATGAAGTGAGAATCCCATTGCAATTGAGTAAAGCAAAATGACTTGTCCACGGTCGGAGATCTCACACATGGATTATGTCTCGAAGATGAGGGGTTGATTAAATTAGTCGGTGAGTGAGCGAGACAGCAGAGAATGAAGCAGGTGGCAGATGCAGTCTCTGAAATTCCGATATTTTCCCGTGAAGATGACGTATTCGTATCATTACGAGTGACAGGAGATTCCTTCAAGGCCAGTTTTAGTGGTCCCTATCAAATTGAGAAACAGTTGAATCGAGTGAACCATCTGGTAAAAATACCAGACTGGAAAACAAAAATACTATATCAGGTATGTCCTGTGAATATTTTTAAAACTTATAATGACAGGGATAAGGAATTAAAAAAAACAGGAGTTAGTTACTGCCCCTCAGAGTGAGGAATCAAATCCAGATGTTGTGAAGGTTGATGTGCCTCAAGATATGTTAAAAAAATTATCTTAGTTCCGAAACCTGACAGGACTCACCAATTTGTGTGGATTATCAGATGGTCAATGCCGTAACAGCAGCGGACTCATACCAATCATCGAGATTGCAGGGGTGCACAGAGAAAGTTGGAAAATGTGGTTATATCTTCAGGACTTACTGCGTGGCTATGGGCAGGTACCTTTGTCAGAGAATGCAAAAGAA
>NC_057751.1:17668971-17689149 GCF_004010195.1 Chiloscyllium plagiosum | reverse complement strand
AATTGCAAAATTGCAAAAACCCTAAAAGGAATATTTCACTTTGTGAGTCAGACATTCACTTTGTAAGTAGCAGTTTATTTGCATTTGAAACTGAATGAAAAGTATGAGTAATGATTAATCTCAGGAACAGCATGGAAATCTCTATTGTTCTTTTTTAAGTGAAGGATCGTATATCATGGAGAATGACTGACCAGTGTTCCTGCACTGAAAGTTTGAAAGCACTAATTGCCACCACCCTCTTGACATTTGTTCTGAGTCAATGAATAACTTCCTTCTTTGTTGTTCAACCAATTCCTGGAATCATACCATTCCAAAGACACCTTTCAGAACTTCAAGTATTTAGCGCCGTAAAACCCACTGCTACCTGCACATGTCCAACCTTCCCGCGATGGACCAATACTGTGACGCTTCATCTACTCATCCAAGAACTGTTTAAAGATTGTAAGCTTTCCCGCCTCAACTATCCTTCAAGGCAATTCATTCCAAAGCCCCACTGCTCTCACAGTGGAAACAAATACCTCAACTCCACATTAATCCGCCTAGTTTTCAACTTAAACATACATCACCCTTTTCGCGTCCCTGCAAGGAAATGTTCCACCACCAGTTGTGACATAACAGTGGGAGCTAAAACCTGATCAAATCCAAAGATTTACAACTCTGGATTGGATTGTGTATTGCAGACATCTACCTCAGTGGGACTAAAGGTTGCTTAATGCGAACATTGCAGAGACAGAAAAAAATCAGTTTTAAAATGGCAATGCACATGTCTTGTGAGAACAAGAAGAGGATACTGCGGACAGAGATTTACTTTACAATTAACTCAGTGTTGTTCCTGCACGAGGAGTAGTTGATGGAGTCAGAGCAGAGAAAGCTCTTGGTATGGAATAATCAAATAATCCACTCGACACCCAGAAATTCATGTCTAAAATCAAAGCGTTTATTGAAGCTACACTGATGGTAAGAAACACTCTGTAAATACAAAGGGCTTCTTCTGCAAACGAGAAAAAAAATCCACTTTGTTCTAGTGTGGTTTCATTCCGTCTTGAACATTTACAAAGCAGTCATGTTATTAATTAATTATGTACATCTCCAGTCAGTCGAATAATATCTCTGAATGTCGAAGATGGGCAGGCATGTCCTCAATCCTTAGTCGTCCATTATCTCGTGACATTTCCCAGAATCTCTTATGTTCTGTCTTCCAGATTTTCGAAATGGACACTGTATTCAAGTACATTCCTGCCTAGACATTTCCAGCCTCAGCATGTTAACTGTCAAATAATCGGATACCTTCCCATCATTCAGGCTCATTTTAAATTGCTTATTCAACTCGTTGCAGTAAATGCAATATAAAACTCGCTTTTACTAACTGTTATAATATCTGTTACAACACATTTATGTGATCAGAACTAAAAATGGAATTCTTTACCCAACAAGGTATGACCGTTATGTTTCTTGCCAGATTTACGAGACACCCCTGTTTTTATTCTTGGCTGTCTTTATAGTGTTCATTCAGACCATACTCCAAAGTCGGTCAGGTTCTGTACTTACGACTCATATCTCCACGTAATGATAAGGGGGCTGATTTTCGTGTCTGAGGCTGGTTTGCTCGCCTAAGTTTATTTGAATCATTTCTCTCAATTTTTGGTTTGTATCGAGGTGAATCAACAACTGATTCAGAAACTTACATCTACGACCACTTGAAGGATTGTAACTGGAAACTACTATTACTATTCTAGAAAGGTTCACTCATTAAATGACGTGTGGGTATTTATGTCTTCAGCATAAACAACTGCAGCTGCATATTCTATGTCAGTTAAGTTACCGTGGATCTACAAAGCGAATATTATTGTCCTTGTGAAGACTACATTAATCAAATATTTTCCCAAGCATGGGAACTATTGTTCAGCATGTTCTGCTGCATTAGTAATATGCAGCCATTAACTATTTTGTGCTGCTCAGTCATTAGCACCCGGAACAAGCTTCACTCAAAATGTAACCTCATGTTGTAACAGTGCCTCGAAGTGTTGGATGGGACATTGTAAAGGGAGGTTATAAAAGAGTAGAGGGCATGTAATCTAATTTGGTACCAGCCGTTGCAATATTTTATGATGGCATTGAAAAGAGAAATTTACTTGCTTTTTTCAAAAAAAAACATCGTGGATGTTTATCCTGCATTGAAGCCTGTGTGATACCTGCATTAGATATGTTTGATGTCGAAAGTGCAGTGGGATTTTATTGTAGAACGAAGACTGTGGTGTAACTGTCCTGTACGATGTTGCGGGTGGTCCAATCAATAATGAAACGCATGGTGAAATTTGCACGGGAATTTCAAAAGGGTTTCTGACCATTGCTAAAAGTTGAGACGATGATCCAAACTCTAATGTCCAGAAGTGAAAAGCCGTATTGCTCTCTGCAAAACACAGCAGTTTCTATTATCCTATCGAAATTTATCATCACCTCAAATCTTTTCTGACGCCTCGAAGGTTTGACGCCGAGTTTGATCCAGAGACTTGAGCAGGGCAGGCTGAATGCTTTTTGTTGGCAGAACCTAGTTGAAAATACTAAAATTGGAGTACTTTTCTAACGAAAGAACTTTTGTATTCTTTACTGTCATGTTCTTTGTTTTAATAAAGTTATGATTCTTTCAAGTTTGCAACTTACCCTACATACCCTGTGTGTTAGACGGCACAAAAGTGGCAACATTACAAACTTCACTTCACTCATTCGACTGCACGTCACAATTAAAACTAATTCAATTCAATTCTAAATTCCAGGTATTTAACACTTGGATTGAATCAATTCGACTTCCATTCACTGCATTCTAATTGGACATTTATCGCTCGGGTGAATCTCGGCTGCAATAAAAAGCATGTGGAATCCTAATTCTATTCTCTTTCTTGCTTTTTACAATTAAAAGATAAATGTCATTCCTGGGCTAAGATCAAATGACTAAAGTGAACAAACCTGAATTGCATGTCTCATTCCTTCAGAAGCATGTGCCGTGACTTGCAGATTGAACCACATCTCATAATTTATATATTATCGTCTTTTCAACTCCTGCATGTGAAATACAGAGAAATTTGCTTTTTTGGTGTTTGTACTAAGGAGAACGATATGAAAGAATTGGTCAATTACTCCAACAGAACTGGGCAGAGAAGGCATAAATTCTGTCAGCACCGGGTTGGGAGACGAATTGTTGTCACAAGCTGTTTTCGCTCATGCATTCATTCCTGTGCTGTAGAAATGTTAGTCTTGATTGCAAGGAGTGGGAGTTGAGAAGTGATATCTAAGCGTATATGCAGGGTACGATGGATTTAGACACAAATTACAGAATCGATTCAAAGTTGTAGTGGAATAGAATCATATAGCACCAGTACAGATTCTTCACTCTACCAGTCTGTGCCTACCATAACCCAAAACTACACGAGTCCGACTGGCCTGCACCTAACTCATAGCCCTGCAAATATTTTCTATTTGCATAGGTCCCTAAATATTGTTTAAACTCATCACTGTAACCACATCCACCACTACCTCTGGAATTTCATTCCTCACACGAACCACGTTCGTGGAATTACACTTGGATTTCCTGTCTCTTTTTAAATCATTCTGCGTTTACATTCAAAATATGCTTTCAAATTCTTGAATTGCCCCACCCAAGGGAAAAGACAACGAAAATTCACCTTATCTCTCTCCCTCATTATTCTATACACATGTATAACGTCAGATCGCAACCTCCTGCCTCGTTAAAGATATTCCTTTATCAGTCGTGCAAAGCCGCCACCCCTTTAACCTCCATTGCCATCACGATTGAAACATCTCAATCCTGGGACATTGACCTGCGAGTCCTGCTCCTGTTTCAGCTTAGTCTCTGTAATCCCAGTCATGTCACATTTCCAAGTGCTAAGCAAAGGTGTATCTTCATATTCCTTGCCTATTATACTTCCCGCACTGAAACACACACATTTCAGACCACGTCCCCTGTTGTTTTCAGCATCGTTCCTTTGCCTGTTCTTGTTCTGAGTAAAAGTTGCCTTTGATTTCTATCTCACCCTCAATTTCTGCATTTACTACCGTACTTCTCTTGTTCCCATCTCCCTGCCAAACAAGTACCTTCCCAAACCACCATCCCCAACCACACCATGAAAACTGGTTCTGTTCATGCACAGGCATAACCAGTCGTTTTTGTGCAGGTCCCACCTCCCCTATAACCAGTCCCAATGACCCATAAATCATAAAACCTCCCCACCGCAACATCTGTTCAGCAACTTTTAAGTTCTCAAAACTGTACAGCTTCTACTCTAACTAGCTCATGAGAATTTTAGATATCCTGAGTTAACGATCTTTGGTCCGACATTTCAAATTTCTTCCTAGTTCTCTATGTTTTGCTTGTCGATTCTCATCTTTTTTTTTTACCGATGTCGTTCTTATTATTGTGTACTGTGACCACTGACTCTTCGCTCTCCCTCTCCCCCTCAAGAATGTCCTGCAATCGCTCCGAGACATCCAGTACCCTAGCACCTGGGAGGCAACACGTCATGTTGGATTCTTGTTTGCTGCCACAGAAATGTCTATCTATTACCCCCTTATAATTGAATGTCCTATAACTATCCATTTCGATACTTGTCTCTCCACCTCCTCTGCAGCAGAGATTATCATGATGCCATTAATTAGGTTGCTGCTGTTATTGGCTGAGAGGACATTCCTATAAACAGTATCACAAACGGTGGATTTGTTTTGCCGGGGAATATCCATATTCCTGCGTTGCCTGCTTTGCTCTCCTCTTCTGCCTGGTGATCACCCATTACCTTCCTGCCTGTGAAGACTACGGTGTAACCACGTCTCTATACCTGATATCGTGCTGAGAAGGTAAGACAAGCAACCGTTATCGCTAAGCTTGAACCCCTTAAAAAATTCACTGGCAGTTACCTCTATACAAAAGTGCGAAACAAGTTTCAGCTTTTGTGGCACTACCTATGACTTTACCAATTTAAAGTCATGACATTCAATATGAAATATTCACCAGCCTCATCTCAAAAAGTAAACATAAAATTATGTAGGTATTACCCTTCTGTGCAGTGTGCATTGAAGATTTGGACATTTTTAGTTACACAAAAAGGAAACGTTAAGAGCATGTAATGGCCTTGTTCAACAGACATCAGGAGGCAAGCTTGTTGGTAAATGCATCACGACCTGACAAATGCCCAAATCACATTCCTCGGCCATGTCATGAGACAACGACAGGTTTCTCGTTGGGATGTGAGAAACATGTTTATTGAGGAGTTTCCCATAGCATCGACAAAGAAGGAAACAGTCCACTTCCTGACTGTGAGTAATTTTAAAGAAAATAGTTGTTACACATTTATGCAGCATGTTTCTCCACTGACCGAGTTGTTGAAGAAGAGCATTAAGCTTCTGTTAATGAATGTGTGTCAGATAGCAATGTGACAGTTTGAAATCTTTGTCCACCATCACTCCAGTATTAGCAAAAAAACAATTAAGTAAAGGAATTTAGATTGGGAGCGATGAGTGAAGTGGCTGTACACTTGAAAGAAGGTAATGTGAGTAAAAAGAGACTTACTGGATTTTTTTTCCCGAAAGCTTAATGTTCTTCAAAGGAGGTATTCTACTAATGAGAATGAAACTGGTGCTGGTGGTGCAACATTTCAACATTTATGTTGCCGATACAGTTTTGTATGTTGAATATAATCCCTTATTTTATCTTCACATAGAATTGTGAGGATAAAAATACCAATCTCTCCACATGTACGCTGTTATTATCACCTTTAGATTTTAAACTTAAGCACGGTACAGCACGAGAGAACAAAACTTCCAACGCATTGTCACGACTGAGATGAATGAGGCATTCAGTGATGGAAGAAAATAAATGAAATGAACTCGTTTTTTCAGTTGGAATAATCAGTGCAAATAGAATACGTAGCACTAATCACGTGAGATTAAATGGTTTGAAAATAATCATTGTTGTACCTTGATTATTACTTTTCAAAGATGAAGAATGACAGGAGTGTCCTGTTTGAGAGATTTGTGTTGTGGTGTTTCTCTTGCAGTGAGGTTCTCCTAAAATACTGCCCATATGTCTCATTCCACCATGGAATTAGTAAACAACTTCTGATTTCGCCTTGTTGTTTTCTTTTTAAATGATACACTCGAACCATGAATGGGTGGGTCAGTGTTCACACAGACCCAGGGAGGTTATTGACTTGCTTTCAGTGAGTCAGTAGGCTTCTGCTGACTGCTAACGTAAATATTTGAAACCTTGGCTGATGAAAGCTGTGGCGATGATGTCACAGGCAGAGAGACTTCTTAAAAATCAAAGAGAGCATACTGTTTCTGTCTTCCAGACTGGTGACAGGTAGTATGTGAGAACCATAACTATTTAGCTGTGTTGCATTTTTGTAAGCAGATGTTTTTTTTTTAAATGGAATCCGACATGTTTTGGAACGGTTGATGATTTTATTTCAACAATAGATAGGAATCTCAAATATTGCAACAGACTTAAAATTATGCCAAATCATTTTCTTCCTTATATTTTAAAACTGTGGTAGGAATGATGTTTGCCTTTATGAAATCAACTGGTGGATTAATTGAATCATAATGTAAAAGTTAATACATAGGCTATCTGCTCACAATACTTAGTTGGGAGGTATGATGACAGTCTGGTGTTGTCTCTCACAGGAGAGTTGAGGATCGGCGAATGAAACAAATTCCAATGGGAGTTATGTACTGGTCTCCAAACAGTAGATAGACTATTGTTAGAATACAAATCAGGAGGTGGAAAAGGCATGTAAATTCAAGCAAAATTCAGTTATTGTGGGATACTCTAATATGCAAGTCGACTGGGAAAAAAAAGTTCTGTAGTGGGTCTCAACTAACAGGGCGGCACAATGGCTGACTAGTTCGTAATATTGCCTCACATCACCAGGGAACAACGTTTTGGTTCCACATTCGGGCGTCTGCTTGAGGACATTTGTGCATTCTCCTCATATCTACATTAGTTTCATTCGAGTGCTTCGGTTTCCTTCATTGTTCCAAAGAAGACTGGAGGCCTGTGGCCGGTGGATTGCCACAAGAAGCAGTGCTGGGTCTACTACTTTCCATCAATTATATAAATGATTTGGCTGTGAGCATAAAATGTATTGTCAGTATGTTCAAAGATGGCACTGAAATTAGGGGTGTTGTGCACAGTGAAGAAGATTACCTCAAATTGCAACGAGATCTTGATCGGATGGGCCAATGGGCTGTGAAGTGGCAGATGGACTTTAATTTAGATAAACGTGACATGCAGCGTTTTGGGAAACCAAATCTTAACAGGACTTATACACATAATGGTAACGTCCAAGGGGGTATTGCTGGAGTGCAGATTCATAGCTCCTTGAATGTAGAGTTGCAGCTAGATCAGTTAGTGAAGAAGGCATTTGGTACACTTTCCTTTATTGGTCAGAGTATTGAGTACAAGAGTTTGGAGTTGCAGCTGTACAGGACATTGGTTAGTACTTTTTTGGAACATTGTGTGCAATTGTGGTCTCCTTCCCATCGGAGAATGGTGTGATTCTTGAAACTGTTCCGAAAAGACTTAGGAGGATGTTGCCAGGGTTGGAGAATTTCAGCTATAAAGAGAGGCGGAATAGGCAAGGGCTGTTTTCCCTGGAGTGTCTGAGACTGAGGGGTGATCTTATATAGTTTCATAAAATCGTGAACGGTATGGATAGGATAAATAAACAAAGTGTCTTCCCTGGGGTGGGGGAGTCCAGAACTAGTGGGCATAGATTTAGGGTGAGAGGGGCAAGATATAAAAGAGACCAAAGGGACATCATGTTCACGCAGACGGTTGTCCGTGTATGGAATAAACTGCCAGTGGAAGCCGTTGAGGCTCGTACAATTGCAACATTTAAAACGCGTCTGGATAGGTAGATGAATCGGAGGAGTTTGGAGGGATGTTTTCTGAGTGCTGGCAACTGGGACTGGATTGGGGTGGGATATCGTTCAGCATGGGCAAGTTGGACCAAAGGTCTGTTTCCGTGCAGTACATGCCTCTGACTCTGTGACTGTATGTGCAGTCTTGGTGGATTAGTCATGAAAAATTCGAGGTTACAGTGAAATGTTTGGGAATGGATCTGATGTGATGAATATTGACATGTTTAGAGTTGGAAACGTCTATGCAGATAGAATGCCAAACGCTAATCTCGTGAGAATAAAGATCTTGAAAATGAAATCCTTTGTGTATATAGATTGTTCTTTTTTTAAAAGATGAAGAATGATTGGACTGCCCCTTTGGAGAAGATTATTGTTTGTGTTGTGTCGCATTGGCTCTCAAGTAAAGGAGCAGCACAAAGGCTGAGTTGTTTATTATGTTGCCTCACATCACCAGGGACAATGTTTTGCTTCCACCTTCGAACTGTGGGTGTTTGTACATTCTCTCTGTATCTGCATGGGTTTCATTCAGACGCTTCAGTTTCCTTCATATTCCGAAGATGTGCAGGCTCGGTGGATTCGTCAAGAAAAATTGGGATTTATAGGGAGAGGGTGCCATGTTGATCTGGGTGGGATGGTGGGATGTTCTTCAGAATGTCAGTGGGACAAATGGCCTTCTTCCACGCTTTCTTAATTTCAGCAATTGGCGTTTGATGCAGCTTGTAGGCGAGACCACTAGAGAACAAGTAATGCTGGATTCTGTTATGTGTAATGAGGTAGACTTGATTTTGGTGCTTAACGTGAAATAACCCCGAGGAGACAGTGACTGTAAATTGAGAGAATCCATCCTCTAATTGGGAAGGAAGAGTCTGACATCGGTTCGAACTGTATTAAAATTGAGGAAAGGTAATGATAAAAGCATTTGCATGGAGCTGGCCCGAACTGTTTGGAATGGAAGTCAAACGTGGCATAAAATTGCACCGGTTTTTTGTGCGTAATTCTGCTGGGGGCCGAGTAGAAATTAAACTCAAGAATGAATAAACCAATGGAGGGAATAGAAGGAGCGCCATGGTTGATGAGACAAGTCAACGACAGGATTAAATCACAAGAATAGAATCATACCATTTGGTACTGATTGTTGGGAATCCAGAGGAGAGGCAACCTCTTCAAAGTTAGCAGAGGATAACTTCCAAAACTGCAACAAGGGGACCGAAGATGAAAGAAGATGTAAGGTAGTTTGTGATACAAAAAGATTGAACGAAATGTTCAGATATGTACAATCTAAGAGAGATAAGAGTGAACATATGTCTCTGAAAAATAAGACGAGGCAAACGAGAATGTAAATACAAAGAAGCTGGAGGAATTGAATGGCTGGTTTGTGCCAATTGTCAAATTACAATGGCTATGCAGAATTATAGCACTTCACCAGCGTGATAGATTAGATGAGACTATACTGGCAATCACTAAGGAGAAGCTGCTCGGGAAGCTGAAAGGTCTTAAGGTTGATAAATTGATCTGACGCGATCAATTTTACCCAGGAATTCTGAAGGCCAAAGCTGAGGGGATGTGCAGAAGCATTCGTTGTGAATTTTCGTGAGTTACTGGTGTCATGAAAGGTCCCACATGTCTAGAAAATGAATAATATTGAAAAGGGAGGGAATCAGTAGACAGAAAATTATATTGTCTCTGACTCAAACACACGCCACATCGATTCCAACACAAGTATCATTCTGATGCCTTGAATTCACTCAGGATTTTAAGAGTCTCTGTAATGTTTATCGTCCGACTGAGAGCTGCTCTTGCCTGATCCTGACATCCATTCAGAGCTCTGTCTGGTCACAGTATCGAACTCTCTCTCCAACTGCATTCCCAAAGCTGGCTCAGGGCTGCACAACAACCAGTTCCACTCTAGCCCTGGCTAATTTGAGGTGCTAACAGTACACATTCTTTTCCTGTCAGGCATCAAAGTAGAAAAATAGAAAAACATTAGATATACCCACAGCTGTCCGGAAGCTTTCTTCCATCCACTGCCCTTTGATTGCATCCTTGTCCCCAAATTCACCTCCTGTCGAATATTCACCATCCCTTCTGAACTTCCACTATCCGCTGTTGAACTTCCTATACTCAGCAAAGGTTCCCGTTTGATCTATCTGCGTCTCCAACTTAGTGAATGCTGGGCAATATATTGTGTTGAAATCTTCTTCCATTGCCTTATCTCTGTGCCCATTTCTGTGGAAAAGAGCCTTGTCCCTGTCACAAATACCCCTTCGCACAACTCCTGTAGTCTCCTTCCAGGACCCCTCCTTCTGGTTCTTTACTTGTAATCTACCCTTAATTGAGGACCGTCAACATGAGATTGGTCGCCTCAGTTTTTCTGCACACACCACCATTTATTCGAACGCAATCTCCGAGAACTAACTGCTCTCCAGGCATTCAGATCTGAGACTGACATTGTAATTAAGCCTGCCAATAAGTGTGTTGGCGTTGTTGTCTGATCAATACTTTGTGGATGCTGAGTGCCAGCTCTCAGGTACTTCCTGCTAAGTATATCCTGCCATGAAATATTACGCCATTCTGTCAACTGCAGTGATTAACCTCATGTCATTTGGTGATCTCCCTTTTTCTGCCTCAAGCTGATACTGTCCCAACCCCGCACAACTCGTTTCTACCTCCTTCCAAATATCCATAAACAGGAATGCCCGGGCAGCCCATTGATTCAGCTGACTCCTGCCCCACAGAATTCATCACTTCCTTGCTTGAATCGGTCTTTTCTCCCCAGTCGCGTCCCTGCCCACTTACATCAGTGATTCCTCTGATATTTTATGCTTGCGTCAGGATTTCCACCTTGCAGTCTCCAACCGCATCCTCCTTAACACCGGCGTGCAATCCTTTGCATGTCCATACTCCACAGGATGGTCTCAGGGCACTCGAAGTCTTCCAGGAACAGTGACCTGAACAATTCCCATTCACCAATCGCCACCTCGAACTGACAGAGTTCGTCCTCTTACTGAAAATCTTCAGATTGAACTCCTTTCATTTTCTTTAGTTCAGGGAGGTGGCTATCGACATCCACAACATTTCCAGTTAAAGCTGTCTCTGTAGGATACATGGATTTTTTCCTTTTCCAGTCCTATTCTGATTCCCAACCACCGCCCTGTTTCGGTACCATCGATGATACGCTTGTGTTGCCTCTCTTTCTCAAACGTAATTGGAAATGCATCTCAGTTTTGCTTCCAATTCCACACACGACCTCATTTCACCTCATCCATCCCTGACTCCTCCCGCCCATTTCTCGAAATCTCGATTTCCATTTCTGGAGATAGAATGTCCACTAATATCCATTGTTAACCTACCCACTCCCACAATTACTTTCACTACTCGTCCCTGCTTTCTGTGAAGACATTATTCCTTTGTTCGGGTTCCAGCATGTATGCTGCATCTGCTCTGATGATGCCAGCTTCGACAGGGGTGGCTCCGAAATATCCAAATGCTTCCTCAAACAAAGACCTCCGAGTGCTCTTGTCGAGAGAGCCTTCAGCTGGGTTCAATCCATCTCCTGAACTTTGGCCCTCACACCATTTCTTTCCTCCTGTGACAGAAATAGCATCCACCTTCTCCCATCTGCAAAACCCATCACCATCTAAATTCAGAGGATCAATGGCTGCCCTTTCTGACATCTCCAGTGTGATGTCACCAAAAGACACATGTTCCAATCATCTCCCTTGCCCACCTTCTGCCGGGACTATTTCCTGCAGAACACTTTGGTCCACTCTTCCTTCACTCTAATACCTTCCACACATAACCTCACAGCACCTCCTACTGCAACCACACAATGTCACCTGGCAACTTAGTTCCTCCCACCTCAGCATCCAAGGATCTGAACACATCTTCCATGTTCAGTATTGCTTTAAGTGCACTTCCCAATATCTAATCTATTGCACTTGCTGCTTAAATTGTGGTCACCTCTAAATTGGGGAAAAAAGCATGGACTTCGCGACCACAACGCAGAACACATATATTCGGTCCTCAAAGTAAGGGCAAGAGCTTTCAGTTGCGTGCCGCTTCGACACGCAAAATGCTCTCTCATCAAGATCTCCACCTCACATTTTTCTGAAATTCTTCAGTGAAGCTCTGTGCAAAATGGAAGAACAGTATTTAATTTTCCGCTTGGGATGTCTACAGCGTTACAGACTTTACATCAAATTCAATAAATTCAGAGCTTTACTTCTTCCTGTCCTTACCCCAACCCAGAAACGTGGCCGTGATAACATAGAGTCTGCTTTTGGAAAGAATACAAACAATCCCCTTTAAGAGGTGCTCACCCTCCTAGCCAGGTTGGTATCCAATCCTTTTCTGTCCAACTGTTCTTCTTTGTGTCGACTCTAACACCAGCTAGTGTTTCCTGCTTACCTCCTCCCCACCACCACTTTATCTGTATTCGTTCTGACAATTCTGATGAAGGACCACACGACCCGATAAGTTAAATCTCATTCCTCTCTTACAGTAATTCCTGCTTTGTTTTATTCTGGAAAATTATGGGTCGCTTAGCCTGACCTAGGACATTCTCATTCCTGATGAACGGCTAATTCTTCTGGCAAAAAACATCGATTCTCCTTCTCCTCTGATGCTGCTTGACCTGGTGTGCTTTTTCAGCGCCACACTTTGTGACTCTGATCTCTCGCATCAGCAATCCCCACTTTCTCCGAATCGGTCGACATCAAGATTTTCAAACCCTTTTTTAAGGATTCGATTTCGGATTACTGGTTTGTGGTAAGATAACGTGAGAGTTGCGTGGCTCCATCAAGGAGATTTCATGTCTGATAGCTCGTTCAATTGGAGAAAGGACGGGCAGTGGACGTTGTCTAGTTGGATTTTCAGAAAGACTTTGACAAGCTGCTGCACAGGAACCTGCTCAATAAGATTAGAAACCAAAGTGTGATGGAACAGGCGAGACACCCCCAAAAATATATTAAAAAGTTAACCAAGACCCGTTTTTTTTTTCTTATTGAAAAGAATGATATGAAGTGAGTGTTCCAAGTTTGATGCAGCTGGTGAAACAACTCGGCTTTAAGCATAGCAAAATGTATTTAAACACTATCATTAAAACAGCAACAAAGGAAATTGGAATTTAAAATAACTTGGTTGTTGTAAACTTACTTGATCCAGGACAGTAACTATTCGTAATGAACTGGCCCCATATAGTAATAGTCCATAAATCCAACCCTTGCAAAAAGATAAATTCAAATACTGGTTCTTCCAGGCAGGAGTGAACAACATCGAGAGAGATTTTAGACAGAGTCAGTTGGGAATCCTTTACTGAAGCTGGAAACCTTTCTTTACTCAAAACATCTGGTATCTGCTATAGCAAAAATAACTAGAAAACCTTGAAACACGTGAATTGGTCACACCCTTTCCGTTGTTTTAACATTCTAATTCCCGAGTCTCTACCTCTGCCTTTGTAACCAGCCTTCATAAAAAAAAGGATATCATAAACGTTTTAAAGTGAGAACATCATCAGAAGGTAATGGCATGATTCGAGAATTGGCTGCCTTGGCAGAAGGCAGACAGTGAGGATAAAGGGGTATTTCTCAAGATGGCAGATGGTGACCAGTGCATTTCCGGAGATTGCAGTTTTGGTAGAACTATTCCTGTTATGCAGTGAAAAAGTGGATCAACAAATTGAGGCCATTGTTACTAATATGCAGATACGTAGAGGGGTAGTCATGTTGACGATGTGGTAAGGTTAAGAAGTACTTGGACAGGCTCGGAGAGTTGGGCGAATGGAACAAATTGTGAGAAAATGTGAATTTCGACACTTCGGTGGGGAGAATAAATACATAGTCTTTCTGAATCGGGAAAATCGTCGGAAATTTGAAGCAGGAAGAAACTGGGAATTCAAGTTCAGATTACTTTCAGATTAATATGCACTTTCAGTTGCTGGGTTGAAAGGCAAATGTAGTGTTGACATTAATTTCAAGAATGGAACAAGAGTAATTTACTGCGGAGAATGTATAAGGCTCAGGTCAGACCGCATTTGGAATATTGTCAGCAGTTTTGTTTCTGTATCTAAGGAAGGATATGCTGACATTGGAGGGAGTCCAGAGGACATTTACAAAACAATTAACGCGGGAAAGAAGAGAGTAGTTGAGGACTCGAGGTGAGTAATTCGATTGAATTTCGAAGGATAAAGGGGATTCACAATGAAATTTACAGAGCCCTGAGTGGCCAAGACACATGGACCGGGCAACATGTTTCCTCTCATAGGAAGGCGAGAAGGAGTGACCCTTCAGAATCGAGAAGTGGACAATTACTTTTGCAAGTCAGTGGTTCATCTTTCTTGCTTTTGCCATAGTGAACTATGGATGCCAAGTTATTGCTTCTATTTAAGACATTAATAGATAAGTTCTTGGTTGGGGGGGGAGGGGGGGGGGAATCAATGTATGAGCGTATCGAAAGTGAGAGAGGTTGGAAACATATCAGCCATGATCAAATGGCTTAAGTATACTCCTTCATCTTATGTTCTTATGTGAAAGACCACAGAGGAGCAAACCAGGATCTTTACCATTTCGGATAGGTGTCTTTGTCACATTGGCTTAGAGTCTTTTGTCACACGGTTTACGGATATTCATCAGACAGGTTATGGGATTTTGTCTGACGTTATAGGTGTCTTTATGCAATTCAGAGTTATGCTGGCTCCGTTGATAGATCAGGTTGGAGCCTTCAGCAGTTCAGATGGAGTCCTGGAAAAGGTCAATTCACACCTTCCTCTGAACGGTTCAGTGTCTTTGACGTTTGGCATAAATGACTGTTTCAGGCCTAACATCAGCTTGTTCAGTGCTGACAGCAACATTGGACAGATGTCTTTGGGCTTTGAGCACAATATATATCGCGGCCTTTGTCAATCTAGATGGGCTCCTTGAAAAGATTTTTGACAGACTGGACATAGGAATTTCTCAGACTGATTGGTGCCCTGTGACAGACAAGACACTGAGATTTGACAGCAGGGATAGATACCTTTGCAGAGGTTAGACGTCTCTGTTGCTGGAAAGATTCATTTTGATAGTCTGAATATGATGTTCTCTTGTGGTGCACTGCGTGTATATCTACCTCTGAACCTCGAGGTTTCATTTCTATCCCCAACTGGTCGGGGCATGTATAGCAGTATTTCTGAGCAGCTTGATCTGAGAAAGCAAAATTAACCGTTTGACAAACTAGTCAGTGCTCAAGATTTTTGACTGTCTGGGTGAGACCTTTGACAGACACGTTTGATGAGAACTACGAGTTATTGAGAGCAAAGATCAAAATGATTAGAGAGCTCAGGAAGTAACAATCAGATTGTCCATCGAAGATTAAGTCTTCATGTCCCTGTCTGTCTTCTGTTTTTGCCGGTGAATGTTCTACTCACGCATAACAACAATTAAACAGTTACATCAGCTCTCAGAAGGGAGCTTCAGGAGTTGTTTATAGAACTCTCAAACAAAATTCTGGCAATTGCACATGTTGCTGGAACTTGATCTTCCTTCTCCAGAAGCAGTGCAGTGATGAAATTGCCTATCATATCAAATCCTAGAATTAAGAGCAGTTCAAAATGTTTCAAATGGAAATCTTCACTGGAATCTCATTCTCACCATGATGAGAATGAACAATTCTTTAGTCTTGCTCAGAATGATTGGCCGGACTAACCCAGGAGAATTGTTGGAACTGTATATTTAGGCCTACCTTCATTGCAAAAATAACAACAGAAACCTTTCTAGCATTTCACAAACCATTTCGCAGCATGACCCAGTTATTCTTTTCATGACTGAGCTGTTTGGCGTATGCACCTTCTTTGACTGTCGACAAAAATACAAGTTATTGCCTTGGCCTGCATTGTTTGTCAAAAACAAAATCAAGATGTGAAGATTGTCACTGCTGGCCACCTGTTAAGAATGTTTTCGTAGTCTTAGCTGAAACATGACGATGCTAGTGGAAGGATTACAGTGTACATCACAGAGGAGCACAGAGTCGAGAAATATTCTTTGAACACCGAGTGAGGGTGACTTGCTATATTGTCTGTTAAAACGTGAAGGGAGATAAGGGTAATTATTTCCACTGGCAGTTGTAGTAAGGTAAGAAAGCAGAATTGAACAAAAACTCACTGCATTCGTAAGGTTAACGTTACTTGTCTCCATAAATGCTGACAGACTAGTTCACTTTCCCCCAAACTTTCTGTTTTTTCCTGCTTGTGATAACGATTCACTCTTGCTCACCCTATAACACAGCGCCACTTCCTGAATGTTCTGTTGAGCACAGCTATGATTACCAATGAGAATATTTCCAGTTGTCAGCCTGATCTTTTTACGGATATTCATCAGACAGGTTATGGGATTTTGTCTGACCTTATAGGTGGCTTTGTGCAATTGAGTGTTATGCTGGCTTTGTTGATAGATCAGGTAGGAGCCTTCAGCAGTTCAGATGGGGTCCTGGAAAAAGTCAATTAATGCCTTCCTCCGAATGGTTCTTCGACGTTTGGCATAAATGCGTGTTTCAGGCCAAACAGCAGCTTGTTCAGTGCTGACAGCAATATTGGACAGATGTCTTTGGGCTTTTAACATAATATATATCGCGGCCTTTGTCAGTCTAGATGGGCTACTTGAAAAGATTTTTGACAGACTGGACATAGGAATTTCTCAGACTGATTGGTGCCCTGTGACAGTCAAGACACTGAGATTTCACAGCAGGAATAGATACCTTTGCAGAGGTTAGACGTCTCTGTTGCTGGAAAGATTCATTTTGATAGTCTGAATATGATGTTCTCTTGTGGTGCACTGCGTGTATATCTACCTCTGGACCTCGAGGTTTCATTTCTATCCCCAAATAGTCGGGGCATGTATAGCAGTATTTCTGAGCAGCTTGATCTGAGAAAGCAAAAATAACCGTTTGACAAACTAATCAGTGCTCAAGAATTTTGACGGTCTGAGTGAGACCTTTGACAGAGACGTTTGATGAGAACTACGCGTTATTGAGAGCAAAGATCAAAATGATTAGAGAGCTCATTATGTAACAATCAGATTGTCCTTCGAAGATTAAGTCTTCATGTCCCTGTCTGTCTTCTGTTTTTGCCGGTGAATGATCTACTCATGCATAACAACAATTAAACAGTTACATCAGCTCTCAAAAGGGAGCTTCCGGGGTTGTTTATAGAACTCTCAAACAAAATTCTGGAAATTGCACATGTTGCTGGAACTTGATCTTTCTTCTCCAGAAGCAGTGCAGTGATGAAATTGCCTATCATATCAAATCCTAGAATTAAGAGCAGTTCAAAATGTTTCAAATGGAAATCTTCACTGGGACCTCATTCTCACCATGATGAGAATGAACAATTCTTTAGTCTTGCTCAGAATGATTGGCCGGACTAACCCAGGAGAATTGTTGGAACTGTATATTTAGGCCTACCTTCATTACAAAAATAACGACAGAAACCTTTCTAGCATTTAACAAACCATTTCGCAGCATGACCCAGTTATTCTTTTCATGACTGAGCTGTTTGGCGGATGCACCTTCTTTGACTTTCGACAAAAATACAAGTTATTACCTTGGCCTGCATTGTTTGTCAAAAACAAAATCAAGATGTGAAGATTGTCACTGCTGGCCACCTGTTAAGAATGTTTTCGTAGTCTTAGCTGAAACATGACGATGCTAGTGGAAGGATTACAGTGTACATCACAGAGGAGCACAGAGTCGAGAAATATTCTTTGAACACCGAGTGAGGGTGACTTGCTATATTGTCTGTTAAAACGTGAAGGGAGATAAGGGTAATTATTTCCACTGGCAGTTGTAGTAAGGTAAGAAAGCAGAATTGAACAAAAACTCACTGCATTCGTAAGGTTAACGTTACTTGTCTCCATAAATGCTGACAGACTAGTTCACTTTCCCCCAAACTTTCTGTTTTTTCCTGCTTGTGATAACGATTCACTCTTGCTCACCCTATAACACAGCGCCACTTCCTGAATGTTCTGTTGAGCACAGCTATGATTACCAATGAGAATATTTCCAGTTGTCAGCCTGATCTTGCAACAGACATTAAGAAATATTCCAAATTCCACGACTTGCCCCAAATGTTGCCAATGTTATAAACTCATTTTGTCGGTTATTTTGTCCCTATCTGAAACTAGTTTTCCACAAATTTCAAAAATGTTGAAGCAAAAATAAAAGTCCACCTGCTCAGCGAATCTATGTGAAATTTACATTTATAATGTTTAGCAGTTCAGCTCCAAACGTCGCAGAGCAAGTAGTGCTAAAGCTCATTCATAAATTGCCTGTAACTTTATGAAATCCTTTGGCAGTGGCATTTAAGTCTATCAAAGATTCCAGTTTTATGGCAGTGAACTGGGAAATCCCAACAGAATGAAGCTACTTCGATATTAAAAAAAAACGCCGAGCATCTCCCGGCCCCAACACTTCTCATTTGCACGGATCTCAGGAAGGAAATAGATGACAAAGAGTCAAAACCTAATTGCAAAGAAATGAATCAATAAAAAGGCGAAACTCAAAGGCTCAGTTTGATATCAGATTGGTTGATTTGATTGAGGATTGAATTCATGTACCACAGTACGATAAGCAGCATGCTATTTTTGGTAACCAGAGATATGGCTGTGCTTCTCTTGCTGTTGCATGATGTCACTCCTTTTGTTGTGAGAACAGCTGCAACAAAGAGCGAGATTTCTGGTTTTACTTCTGAGCTTGCATCATCAGTCAATACATTTTTCAAATCCATATATCGAACTCGCAAATGCTGTGATGCCATGAGCACATATTTTGTAGATTATTCAATTTCATTTGCAATCTAAATTTTCTGCTAATTCCAAAAAAAAAACCAAAAGCTTTAACGTGAAGTAAAAACAGAACCTGCTCAGGCAATATGTTGCAGAGCAAAAACTCTTAGAGGTCTCTGGCATTTGACCTTCCAATTACCCCTTTTGCGTTATCGTGAGAAAAAGAAGTCATGTAAAGTGGCTTGAATCGGAAATTGTCTTTCGGAATTGACACAAAGCAAAGTCTTTGTGTCATCAGCAATGCAGCTAGGAACTGAATAATGTATTTTGGTGAAACAATTTGCGTGACCAAGTTAGAGTTTGTCAGAAAAAAATCATTACTCCGCCCTGCTGATTTTATCAAGGAGAGAGAGTACCTGTAAACGTTTTGCTGCAGACCGTTTTTTAAGAATATTTATTTGGTCTGACTGAAACATGTACAATTGATGAAAATGTTGCACACCGCGTCAAAGTAGCATGATATTTGGAAATACATTAGCTCAGTGAAATGCTTATTTATTATTTTGAATGCATAAAATTGAAAGAAGTTCAGTGTAGTAACTTCCGCTGGCAGTTGTGTGGAAGGAAGTATGGAAGAGATTGAAGAAGTGTCACTGGACTTGAAACATGAACTCGGTTTGTCTTTCTCGATGCTACCAGATCTCCTTAGTTCTTGCACTAACTTCTATTTTTCCATGTTTCTCATGTTTTTTTTTAAATTTGTTTACCATTTCTACCAGTAAACGGTGACCAATAGCATTTGAATGTGCAACCTTAGTTTGGTGACTGTGAACTGAGATAAAAATATTGAATGCTGAGAAACTGTTGGTTCTTCCTCCTTTTATTTTAGAATTGTAAATCATATCAGAGAATCATTGAATCCCTACAGTGTGGAAACAGTCTGTTTGGCCCAACACGTCCTTACCAACCCTCTGCAGAGTAACCACCCAGACCCATTCCCCTACCCTGTTGCACTACATTTCCTCTGACCTATCCACCTATCCTACAGAGCAAGAAATTTAGCATGGCCCATTCACATAACCTGCACACTTTTGGGCTGTGGGAGGAAAACTGAAACAGTGTTGTAATGAGCATTGGACTTAAAATGAATGGGGAAAGTAGGACAATTTGACGAAGTGGACTGGATACCCTCAAGACCTTCAAGAATGCCGAATGCCATGTGAAATTGACACAATGATCTGCAAGAACGGTGACAGGATTAAGTATTCATACAGCAGCAAGAGATTCAATACTGCATCTACAATGCAAGCAGCTGCACAAATAGCAGATTAAGATATGGCATAACAATGGAAAACAGGTGCATGCAGGCAGTGGAGGGATTTGTCATTCAGTTCCCCCAGTCTGTGCCAAAATGCAACAGTGTAATGGTTGATATGATTGCAACCTCACATTTCTACCTTATTTTTAACACGAATATACTTTGGCCGCCACGGTG
>NC_057751.1:17642333-17666507 GCF_004010195.1 Chiloscyllium plagiosum | reverse complement strand
CATTTAACAAGCATTGTATTGTATTTGAGGCATCAAAGTAAAACAAAACGGTTGAATGCATTTCTTGAACATTTGTGACTAACTTTCTTGGCGAAGTAACTTGAATTTCTCACTGGCAGATTGATGTCTGTAAAAATATAAGTTAGCTTCCATTGCCTCAACCATGAATCAGTCCTTTGGATGGTTCAGAATTTTCTCACTGTCACAGAAGATGTACAACCAGTGATTGTACTCATAATATAACTTTACAATCCGATACTGGCAGTCATCAGTGTGCCAGGGGCTAACTTATATACTTACAGTTGCCTGTTGATTTATGTTAAATACGTTCCTACTTACTAACTTGATTTCAAGAACAATGTAAAATATGTATACTAATTCGGAGAAAATGGCATTTACAAAACAAATGGTAGTGCTGTGAATTCTCTACAGTTTTGGGAACACTGGTTAAGACAGAATCAGGGTGAATACTTCAGGTCCAGTGACCCCTCCAGCGATTTCTGTTTTGACATATGATGTCCAACATGCGCCATTCTTCGTTTTATTGAGGCAGTTAACTTGTTGGTCGGTTTTAATCGTTTTAGATGGCCAACAATTATTTTAACATTACTCACAATCTAATAACGTTAATTATATTTTGCGACTACCAGATGACTGCTCGATTCTTTCTTGGAGATTGAAGAATCCAACAGATCATGACCATGTATCAGTAGGCTTCCAAGGCAACTGGTATAATACAAGTCATATTCTTACATGACACTTTATTCATCATCTTATTGGAAGCGGGAAACTGTGTTGTATATTGATAACAAAGTCTTCCTTTTGTAAGTAATCGAATAGTATTCACCTCTTTTTAACTTTTTTACTGCCAACTTGGTGACAATTATGATTCTTGACTGAGGAAACTGCGGATATTCCAAGTGTATACCTGGCTAGATGGAGGCCATGGCAGCAGCAGATCTACTGGTCATGCTGAATAATGTATGAGTATACCAAATTTTCAGTTAGCAATTCCCAACATCATTGCTATCAATGACCTCCGTTTGTAAGTTCACTGTATACATGACTGTTGTGACGCTTGAATGTTCTGAATGGTTCACCATTTCCTTCACTTTCGGCCGGTTTGTAGTGATCTGCTGCAGGAAGTTTAAGACAAAATACTGCACTGTACTAATGACGGCTATTATTGTTACAACTCTCGCTATTCTTACCTTTTAAAAATACATCCCAATTACGTTTGCTTTTGATCATCAGGTAATAATTAACAAAATATTTTGAGGTTGCCAAGCAAGAACAAAATTTTTGTCAGATTTTGGGGAAGCCTTCTTTTGGTTTCACAGTGCCTCCCTCGTTTGGCTCCCTTTTATTTTGATTACTACATTTAGCTCTCTAACCATCAGTCCGATTATGCTGAGCAGTCGAACCGGGGAACGCTTCCATAGTCAGAGGAATGAGAAACAATTATACTGAGGTGCAGAGCCGAAATAAATCTGTCATCTTACTGTTCGCTATTTCTGGCAGTTTTATATTGCTGTGGCTGAATCATATTGTGACTTCTTTGACGACAAAACTGACAAATACTACTTACTACCAAGATGACCACACGCACCGAAGATACTTTACCACTGACACTGCAAATTTCCTGAGGTGTTTGAGGTCGTCTGTAAACATTTGGATTGATGCATCAACCTAGAGAAAATTTCGAGAACAAATCATAAATGCATTTGTCTCTCCCTGGACCCTCATGGTAATGTTGATTAAAAAGCATGGACTAAAGGAAACATGAACACTGAAAGTTTTCTCGAACCAGAACAGAAATTGAACACATTCTTATTGCACAATTGCTTCTTCTTTTGTGCGATGAAAATTGAATATTACACTGCCAACATTTCTTCGAATCTGTGGCAATGTGTGGTTGCATTCCTTTTATGAATGTTTGTTCCAGTGAAGTGACAGAGCTGTGAAGCACATCGCCATTAGACAGAAAATGCCATCAAATCAATCTGAGGTGGGTGCATACTGTGGTGGCGTCACGCAAACAATGGTCATGGGGAAAGACACAGTGTAGCAGATGCGAAGGAAATGCCAAGAATGAAGAAGCAATTACTTTGTTTACAGAACTGCACTTCAATGACAAAGTCGAATATTGGAAGTGATGATATTTGTAATAGCAAATAAGCAAAGCACAGCTTAATGTATATTTTTCTGCCGGACATTGTGGAAGGTTTGTGGATTGCGGGATGATTTTCTGGTTTGCTGATCCGCTTGGGCTTCCCAGAAGAAAGGAATTTGGCAAAATTAAATCCAATCTTGCACGAGTTTTGCTGTCACTTAATTTGAGATTCTAAAATGCAATCGTTCAGGTACTGGAAACCGATGAACATTTACTCTGCTTCATTTTCCCGACAGAATCACAGGCTTGGGACAGCACAGACAGATGTAATTTGCAACATTGTATCTGCATGGGCTGATCAAGAGACTAATATTGTGGAGTGCTAATTTCCCACTTTGCCCCAACACTATTGTCTTCCATATATTTCATTACCGAACAATACGAGTTCATCAATAGTGATAATGGTTGTTTACAATCCTTCTTCCTCCTCTCGTTTTAACACTTCATTCTCCATCACTTGGACATTTTTAATGCATTCATCTATACAAAGAGCAAAAGGTATTTGTTCAAATTTCCTCCTCTCCCATCGTTATGTCCAGAGTTCCATTCACTCAGGGATGGATATTTCCTTTTCCAACCGTCATCACTACATCTAACTTTTTCGAAGCTCTTACCATCTTCTTTTCGAAACATTTCTTGTTAATATATGTTTCCATGCTACTGTCTCCCTCTTTTCTGAAAAATTGTTCATTGTTTTTAAATAAAAGAGTTCAACTTCACAGACAGCTTCACAGCATTGACTAGTTTCATTCACTTTCAAATGATTCTTTATTCAATGTTTCGTGCACACTTGCTATTCAACTGTCTCACTGGAAAACAGAACTCTTTTTGAGAGTTATGAAATTGCACATTATGAACCCAACACTGCTTATTTAACATGCGAAAAATTACACAACACCAAGTTATAGCACAACAGATTTGTTTGGAACTACTAAATTTTGGCGCACTGCTCTTGCATCGTAGTTAACATGCAAGCATTTATCTTTCTTTTCCAGTCCGCCATAATGAAGCTTGTTTTCACGAGATTTTATTTGTTTTATTTAAATTTGTAGATTGGGCCCATTCCCATGTTTTTCATCATTCCCATATTTAAACTGGACGATATGTTATCATTTTGTGATCACACTGGAATAATGCACCCGTTACAGAAGCTTCTGCTCTGTCGATCTACCTTACGTTTAGGTGGAGACATGGGCAGAATATGCAAACGCTACATGCATACACACACACACACAGACATACACATATACACACTTTGCGACACAGCAAATAACCGAAGCATTGTTAGAACAGAACCAATTGGAATACAGAAAATTTTGTGACACACTGTCAATTTGAAGACGCAAAAGTCACAGTTCAGAGGCACTGGGCACATAATCGAGTTGCACAGATGTGTATAAATCAGACACCTACAGTGAATATTGCATAAAATAAATGCATAATTGATTGTTGCTCATGTAATTTTCCCGTCATTCTCAACGTTTAATCCATTTTAAAAGTGGAGTAAAGGGATAGTTCACCATATTCATCAACTGCTCTCTGAACTTAGGATGCGTGATGACATAAATTGCAGTGTTTGTGCAGCAACTCAGCACCTGGAGCATGTAGCCCAGTTCCATTACGCAAAGAGGGAGAGCATGGAATTGATCTCCCATAATTGACATTCTCCAATTTATGGAAAACACCATTGATACTGCCCATAAGAGTAGAAAATTGCCTGAGATAAGAAATAATAAAATGATGGAATTCCTTCGACCCTTCAGCTCTTGGCCTCTGGCGCTCTTCCTATTGCTTCGATGTTGGAATCTCTTGCGGACTTTGCTGGTCACTACAATGTGTCTGACCGTTATAAAATTGAAAAGCAGAATAAGAATAAAGGCAACTCCCGGGGTTAGTATGTAATGAAAGAACTCAATTGCCCCCCACACCAGAGAGAATTTGACAGCTCTTGTTACCAAACAAAACCAGGGTCTGTTCATCGAAGAATATTGACGTTTGAACATAAAATACCAGAAAATATTCTTCAAACCGCTCAATCCAATCACCATTCCCAGAACCACAGCCGTTGTTTTTGCATTGCAGTATTTAATTTTCAGATTTGGGCAACAAATGGCCACAAAACGATCAAAAGTGAAAGTGACGGTGAACCAGACAGAACAGTCAGTGGTTGCATAAATCAGGACAGCGTGGATATTACACACAGGAATGCCTTCTAAGAAATGATGCTCATCCATAT
This sequence comes from Chiloscyllium plagiosum, assembly GCF_004010195.1. Taxonomy (NCBI): domain Eukaryota; kingdom Metazoa; phylum Chordata; class Chondrichthyes; order Orectolobiformes; family Hemiscylliidae; genus Chiloscyllium; species Chiloscyllium plagiosum. The sequence continues at coordinate 17,662,098 of NC_057751.1, read as the reverse complement.
ATACAAATGGTATGTGTCGCAATATGAGGTCAATGATAATAACCAGGAGATCTGCCATTGCCATGGCCATCAGGTAGCGTGTGACACATTTGGAGAGACCACACGTTTCCCGGGACAAGACCACAACTGTTACTACATTAACTGTGAGGAAAGCAAAAATGAAGTTATGGTTTCTGTTTGGAAGAATACCAGTTTTCATGAGCACTATATGAGATGTTAAATATCACTCTGTATCCATTACTGTAGCAAGAGATTATGCCAATGCTAAGGTTATTTGTTGGGTCCAACTATTGGCATTCCATAAATTGAGCATTGAATGGAAATTTAACATGTTATACGCATTGCTGTTTGCTGAATTTTTCTTCTTGTTTCAATTAATTTTTCACCATAACATGAATGAAAGAAACTCAACTTGATTTAGGGAACGCTGTACTGAGATTAGTCACTGTGAATTTGATTTGTTTCAAAAAATAGAATCGAAGCATCCCTACACATGTGGACCATGTATTTTATCCCAAACAAGTCCACATCAACCCATCGAACATTATCTCACACAGATCCATTTCCCATCCTCTAAAACTACATTTCGCACATCAATGCATCTCTGAACACGAAGAAAAGTTTAGCTTGGTCAATTCGTCGAACCTGCGCAGACAGACGAAGACTCATAGAGATGTATTGCTTCGAAACAAACCCTTTGGTTCGACTCGTTCATGTCGAACAGATATCCCTAGCTAATCTGGTTCCATTTGCCAGCACTTGGCCGATATGCCTCGAAAACTTTCCTATTCATGTACCCATCCAGATGCCTTTTAATTGTTGCAATTGTAGCAGCTTCCACCATCTCCGCTGGCAGAGTAGTTCATACGTGGACCACCCTGCATGGCAAAGTTCTCCCTTAGGTCCATTTTATATCTTTTATATCAAACTAAATCTGTGTCCTCTAGTTCTGGACTCGCCCAACCCAGGGAAAATACCTTCTTTATTTACCTTACCCGTGCCACTCATGATTTTATAAATGCCCAAAAGGTCACCTCTCAACCTCCGATGATCCAGGGAAAATAGCCCGAGCCTATACAGCCTCTCCTTATAGCTCAAAGCCTCCAACCCAAGCAGTATGCTTGTACATATTTTCTGAAACTTTTCAAATGTCACAACATCCTTCCAATAGGAAGGAGACTTGAGATGTATGCAACATTCAAAAAGTGACCTAACCAACGTCTTGGATAGTCGCAACATGACTCCAAACTTTATACTCAGTACTCTGACTCATAAAGGAAAATATACGCAACGCCTTCTTCACTCTCTGATTTAATTGCGACTCTACTTTCAAGGAGTTATGAATATTCAAACCAACGTCTCCTTATTCAGCAACACTCCCTCTGAACTTATCATTAAGTAGGCCGAAGTGCGGACTGCAGCTGCTGGAGATTAGAGTCAAGATTAAAGCAGAGTGGGCAGGCAGCATCAGAGGAGCAGTAAAATTGACGTTTCGGCCAGGAGCCCTTCATCAAGAATGACGACGGAAGTCTCGGGGGTGGAGAGATAAACGGGAGGACGAGGCGCTGGGGAGGAGATAGTTGAGAGTGCAATAGGTCGATGGAGGCATTGGTAAAGGTCAGAGGTGAGGGTGGGCCACATGGATGGGAAGGAAGGTTAACAGGTGGGACAGGTCATGAGGATGGTGCTGAGCTGGAAGTTTGGAACTGGTGTAAGGTGAGGGAGGGGAAATGATTTGATACCCTGGGGTTGAAGGGTTCTGAGGTGGAAGATGAGGCGTTCTTCCTCCAGGTGTCAGGTGGTGAGAGAGTGGCGGTGGAGGAAGACAAAAACCTGCATGTCCTCGGCAGAGTGGGAGGGGGGTACAAATGTTCGGCCACTGGTCGGTGGGGTTGATTGATAAGGGCATCCCGGAGATGTTCCCTGAGGCACTTTGCTAGAAGGCGTCCAGTCTCCCGAATGGAAAGGAGACTGCATCGGGGGGAATGGATGCAATAAATGGCATTTGTGGATGTGCAGGTGAAACTTTGATGAATGTGGAAGACTCCTTTGCAGCCTTGGCTGGAGGTGGGGGTTAGGTGTGGCACAGGTTTTGCAACTACTGCGGTGGCAGTGGAAGTTGCCAGGAGGGAAGGATGGCTTGTTGTGGTGCGTGAACCTTACCAGGTAGTCATGGAGGAAACGGTCTTTGCGGAAAGCGGATAGGGGTGGGGAGGTAAATATATCTCTGGTCGTGGGGTCCATTTTTAGGTGGCGGAAATGTCAGTGGACGATGCAGTTTATGCAGAGGTTGGTAAGGTGGAAGGTGAGGACCAGGGGATTCTGTCTTTGTTGCAGTTGGAGCGTTGGGGTTTGAATGCGGAGGTGGATGTGATGCGTTGGAGGGCACCTTCAACCACGTGGAAGTGAAATTGCAGTCTTGAAGGAAGGAGGACATCTTATGCATTTCGTGGTGGAACTAGTCCTCCTGGGAGGAATAGGGAATGTGGGATAGCACATTTGTAAGAAGTAGAGTGGGTGGAGGTGTAATCCAGTTAGCTGTGGTAGTCCATGTGTTTGTAAAAATATCTCGGTGTTGAGTCGGTCGTCATTGAAGGAGATGGAAAGGTCCAGGAAGGGGAGGGAGGTGTCAGAAATGATCCAACTAAATTTCCGGTCGGGATGGAATATGTTGGTAAAATTGATAAACTGCTTAACCTCCTCGTGGAAGCATGAGATGGCGCTGATGCAGTCATCAATGTAGCGGAAGTGTATAGGTCCTACTCTGACCTGCTTTTACAAAATGCAGAACCTCAGATTTATATAAATTAAAGTCCGTCTGCCACTTTTCAGCCCATTGGATCTGATTAAGATCCCATTGTAATCTGAGGTAACCGTCTTCGCAGTCCACTACACCTCCAATTTTAGTGTCATCTGCAAATTTACTAATTACATCTCCTATGTTCACATCCAAATCATTTATATGAATGAGGAAACGTAGTGGACCAAGCACTGAGCCTTGTGACACTTCACTGGTCACAGACTGTTTTTATGAAAAGCAACCCTCCACAACCACACTCTGTTTTCTAACTTCGAGCCGAATTCTGGATCCAAATCGCTATTTCGCCTTGTATTATGCCATATAACCTTGATAACCAGTCTCCCATGCGGAGCTATTTCGAACGCCTGACTGAAGTCAAATTAGATTACGTCCACATCTGTAACGTCATCAATCCTTTTTGTTATTCGTTCAAAAAAGTCAGGTAATTTCGTCAAACATGATTTCCTTCACACAAAATCATATTGACGATACCTAATCAGTTCTTACTCTTCCAAATACAGTTCTGATTCTTAGGATTCCTTCCAACAACCTGCCCACTACCGAGGTCAGGCTCAGCGGTCTATTGTTTCCTGGAATGTCCTAACCATCTTTCTTAGGTCGTGGTAACAATTAACCAACCTCACCTGTGACGATCAATAATACAACATCTCAGCATGGGGCCCAGTGACCACTTCCCTAGCTCCCAACAGAGTTATAGTGTATACATGATCACGTCCTGGGGATGTATCCACCTTTATGCGTTTCAAGACGTAAAGCACCTCTTCGTTGAAATATGAACATTTTGCAAGATGCCACCATCTGTTTGCCCATATGCTCTATCTTTCATGTTCTTCTCCATAGTAAGCACTGAGGCACAATACTCGTCCAATAGACCCCCTCCCCAGCCATCTTTGATAGCTCCACATAAAGGCTATCTTGCTGATCTTTCGGGAGCTCGATTCTGTCCAAAGTTATCCCTTCATTCATGATGTGGTTGTACAAAACCCTTTGAATTATTTTCTAACTCTGTTTATCAAGGTTATTTCATGACCCCTTTTTGCACTCCTGTTTTCTATCTTAAGTACACTCCTATTACATTTATGAATGTGGGAAGAAACCAGCGATTCCGGACGTAAGCCATGCAGACAAAGACAGTATGCACAAACGCCATGCAGAGAGTCGCACGCGACTGGAATCGATCCCCCATCCCAGAGGCTGTGAGGAAGTAGTGCTAACCACTGAGCCAACTTGCTGAACAGAAATTTGCATCCCAACTTTGATCGTGTTTCTGGTCAATCTGGGGATGGCAGTGATTGATTTAACTTGATAATGGCTGAACATTCCTCGATTGATGTGGATTATATCCAGGACAAAATGGTACACAAAACCGGTTCCCAACTAAAACAGTAAATGTTTAGTGCACCTGCCATTCTGAATTTGCACTGCAGCAACTCTCCAAGGCTCAATTGCTTACTACGGTGCACAACTCATGCACATCTGTGTTAGAGGGTCCATTCTAAGGACGAACATTACTTTCAGTGTTCAAGCCAGTGTCTCAGAATTCATGCGCTTGACTTTAGAATTTATACTAGGATTCTCGGAAATAGATTGCTATGGCTTTGATCTTTACATCGTCATTTTCTGCAGGACTAGTTATAGAAGACTGAAGGATAGCAAAAGTTGTTCCCTTGTTCAATAAAGTGAAAAGAGACAGTCCTAATAACTATACAATTGTGAGCCTTATTTCAGTTGTGGAATAAATGTTGGGAAACGTTATAAGAGATAGGATTTATAATCATCAAGAAAGAAATAAGTTCATTAGGGATAGTCAACACGGTTTTGTGAAGGGTCGGTCGTGATTTACTAACGTTATTAAGTTATTTGAGAAGGTGACAAAACAGGTGGATGCGGGCAAAGGCTATTTCAACATTGTATATGAACTTCAGTAAGGCATTTGATAAAGTTCGCCACGGTCGACTATTGCATAAAATAAAAAACCATGGCATAGAGGGTGCTTTCGAAGTTTTGATCAGAAATTGTCTAGCTGAAAGAAGACAGTGGGTGGTCTTTGAAAGGCAATGAACATCCTGGAGTTTAGTTATTAGTTGCATACCGCAAGCATCTGTTTTCAGTCCACAGCTGCAGATTTATAGATGACCTTTTTGAGGACGTAGAATGATGGGTGACCAAATTTGCGGATGGCATTAAGTATAATTTGAGATAGTGCCAAAGGAAGTTGTAGGTTGTAGAGGTACATAGACAGGCTGCAGAGTTGGGCTGAGAGGTGGCAAATGGAGCTTAATGACGAAAGGTTTGAGGGATTCACATTGGTAGGAGTAACAAGAATGCAGAGTACTGGGATAATCGTAAAATTCTTGGTGGTGCAGATGAGCAGACAGATCTCAGCGTTCAAGTACACAAATCGCTGAACGATGCCACCCAGGTGTATAGCATTAGTAAGAAGGCCGACTGTGTGTTAGTCGATTTAGGAGAGGGATTGACTTTCGGAACTATGAGTTCATGCTGTAGTTGTAATAGAAAAACTCTAGTACAGCCATACTTCAAGTATTTCATACCGTCTGGTCACTGCATTATAGGAAGGATGTGGAATCGTTGGAAAGGGGAAAAAGGAAATTGTGTAGGATGTTGCCTGGTATGGAAGGAAGGTCCTCCGAGGAAAGACTGAGGGACTTGAGGGTGTTTTCGTTGGAGAGAAGAAGGTTGAGATGTGACTTAATTGAGGCACATAAGCTAATCAGTGGATTAGATAGGATGGACAGTGAGAGCCTTTTCCCGTGGATAGTGATGAATAGCATGGAGCACGCAGCTTTAAATTGAGGGGTGATGGATGTAGGACAGATGTAAGAGGTAGTTTCTTTACCCAGGTACTGGATGGGGCGTGGAAAGAACTACCTGCAACAGTAGGAGACTCAGCAGCTTTAAGAGCATTTAAATAGTTATTGTACAGACATTTGGACAAAAATGGAATAGTGCAGATTAGATGGGCATCGTGTTGGTTTCATAGGTCTTCACAACATCGAGGGCCGAAGGGCCTGTACTGCGCTGTAATGGTCGACATTTTATGTTCTGATGTTAAGATCTGGAGGACTGATAACACCGGAATGGAAATGTTAACTATGTGTCTTGCTTGAACTGTCCCCAGAGTTGCTCGGCTGCTCTAATGCTTTCTGCTGGTTCTTGAAAAGAATGAAATGCGAACTCAGAGCATGTGGTCATGACTGAGTGATAGGCAAGTCATGCCAAATATTCGAGCCAATGCGTTTTGGAAATGGATAAAATCTAAGACATGTTACCCTCATGTAATTACGAGATTGAACCAATTGTTAAGCAATGATGTTTGCAGTGAAAACAAAGATAAGAGATTCGATTGATGAAACACGTCAACTGTGTGGATATGTAACCAATGGATATATGGCTACTAAGTCAGTTAATACTCAGTAAGACTCGAAGTTAGTACTGAGGATTGGAGCTGTAACAGGCGGGCATAAAAGTAGACGAGAAGCAGCAAAAGTAGGAGAGTAAATTTCAAGCATTGTCAGACTCTAATCAAAGATTTGCAGAATAAACAGCAGACAAGAAAAGAAACTGTAGCAGCAGGGATTGCAGAGTAAATATCACATTTTATTAAAATATCAAGAACTTACCAGGGACTGCAACAATAGCGATAATTGGATAATAAATGAATTGAATAATCCGAAGGATCGTACTAATTTGGTGTTTGACTGGCCTCCGATGACTGGTGGGGTAGTAACTCAACATTTCAAAAAAACCCCTCACCATTGTTGCACTATTCCAATCTACTATTCTCACATTTTGAGCCATTGCTGTACCATTCCAATTAGTAGTAACATTCCAATCCATTTTTGTACAATTCCAAGCGATTGGTCTGAATTTCCAATCCACTCTCTTACTTTTCAATGCATTGTTCTTGGTTTCGATTCCAATGTTCTATCAATCCAATCTATTGTTGCCAGATTCCAGTATATTGTTTGATCATTCTAATCTAGTAGTGATTACTAAATACGATCTCCTTTCCTTTCTCTCTTTCTTTCTGGCCCCCCGCTCTCTCTGTCGCTGTCTGCCTCTCTGTGCTGAGGCTGTTGCTCCAATGACATGATGAGAAAACACATCGATTGATGTCCCTTACTAATAGATATAGTACACGCTGCTGTGAAACAGTTAGGATCCATGGGGAATGGCGTTGGAGAGAGTTACTCAACTAACGTGTTCAATTATGTCCTTTCAATTCAACTCCCTCTGTGTCAGAATAGAATTATGTGTTTACCCAAGTGACATTGGAGCTTGCCTGTGGAAAGAGTGATGTGATTAGTGAAGGCACTGACTGTAAAACTGGAGTCAGGCTACAGTCTGAGCATTGCAAGTGCTGAGCGCTGTTTAAGAAAGTGAATAAATATACCATAAAACAGTGGCCATTGTGCAAATTGAAATCCAAAGCTTAAGGTGCCTGCGGAATCATTAGGCATGACGCATTGGAAAAAGAAGTTTAAAGCAGTTGTTCACACAACAAAGAGAGAAAAAGTGTATTTAGCCATATTCAGCTGACAGCGACATTGAACCAGCTCCGCTGTTCCAAAACACGGTCACTCAATACATTTCTACGTGCCTTGACATCGTTACTAACTCTGAAACTCTCTGTCTCTAATAAGGATCTCGCATAGTTTTCTGGTGCAGAGAATTTCAAAGATTCATTATTCTCTGAGTCAAAACATACCTCGCTTTTATTGCTTCCCTTTTGTCTGAAATAGTTCTTGAGTACGAGCCCACATTATCAGATAAATATTCACCTTGCACTTACTGCCCCTTTAAAAACATTAGAAATTTCTTGGATGCTATGAAATATTTCTAATTGCAGATATTCCAGCCTCCCCAACTTAAGGCAAGGTGAGCCAAACTGCATATAATACTCCAGGTTCAGTCTTATACAATTCCTTTGGTTCAAGACGTCTTGCTCATGTAATCCAATCCCGTCATGTTAAAAGTGTTGTCAACCTTCTGAACTGCTTGCTTTATGTGCAGGATCACTTTCTGTCACTCATTCACAGGGCCACAGGCTGTTTTGGGCATTAGCACTTCATTGTTTGCTTTCAGTTGATGTTATGACTGACAATGTTAGTTCCCAAAATAAGAGTTGGCATGGGAGATAATATGGAAACTGAAAGATGTGCAGATGCTGTAAATCAGAATCAAAGAGAAAAATTGCTGCAGAACACTTCTTAGTAAAGAGTTAAAAATCACACAACACCAGGTTATAGTCCAACAGGTTTAATTGGAAGCACACTAGCTTGTGGAGCGATGCTCCTTCATCAGGTTCCTTCACCTGATGAAGGAGCATCACTCCGAAAGCTAGTGTGCTTTCAATTAAACCTGTTAGACTATAACCTGGTGTTGTGTGATTTTTAACTTTGTACACCCCAGTCGAACACAGGCATCTCCAAATCATGACTTCTTAGTAAGGTTCAGTCGAGCCAGCATGTTAACTCTGATTTCTTTCCAAAAATGCTAACATCATAGGTTTCCTTGTTGTGCTTGAATGCTTAACGCAATGGTTATTCAATGCAAAATATCCATATGAGCTGCAGGTGTTCTTCAAATGCAGGAGAGAAGGTTCTGACATATCTTATGAAGTAGAAAAAATGTACCTCAATATAGAAGAAAAATCAGAATATCAGAAGTCGAGCCAGCATGTTAACTCTGATTTCTTTCCAAAAATAGGTTTCTTTCCAACATAGGTTTCTTTGTTGTGCTTGAATGCTTAACACAATGGTTATTCAATGCAAAATATCCATATGAGCTGCAGATGTTCTTCAAATGCAGGAGAGAAGGTTCTGACATATCTTATGAAGTAGAAAAAATGTACCTCGATATAGAAGAAAAATCAGATTATAAGAAGTACAAACAACCCATCTACGAAACAACTCAGTCTACCTTTCATACTCTATTTATCAAACTTTATTTAAGCCTTGAAGGTACACAAACACGCCAGTTCTCTATGACAAGAAGTTCCAAAAACTCACAACTCTCTGAGAGAAGAAGTTCCTCCTGATCACAGTCTTCTACTGGAATCCCTTTATTCTGAGGCAGTGTTCGCCGGCTCTGGATTTTCCCTGTCGATGCCCACTCAGCAGCCACACCCAGTCCCCGATTTTGTCGCTTTCTGAAGTCTTTGTCAATTTGAATAATACTGTTCAGTTGATCTCCCTTCCAAACTGAGTAGCTTCACATTTCTCTCTCCGTGGACTCCATTTCAATGCTTCCCTGTTAATTTTGTCCGGGAAAGGGGATGGAGGTAGCAGGGTGGTAGGTTGTTCAATGCAACATGTTGGAACAGTGGTGAAGATTCCGTTTAAAATGCATTGTGTTCCCAACGATAAATGTCCAATTTTGACGATTAAACTCAGCAGAATAGCCTATGTAATGCAAAACAAGTTTAGGGGAGAAGTTGGATCATTTTCTGATCCCAGATTCGATCGGGAAGTTTGCAGACTACCACTCATTTACAAATAATGTAGAAGAATAAGCAATTCTTCCCTGCAAGCCGGCTTCAGGATACAACCAGAACACGGCTGATGTAATTTTCAGGACAATTCTAGATTGCTACATATTCGCTTTGGGCATCAAACATCTATTTACCTCTCCCTTCAAAATATTCGAGCATTTGTTACACACTACCTTATGAGGAATGAAATTCCAAACACAAGCTTCTCTCCGAGAGAAGGACATATTTTCCCTTCTGTGTTTTCATTGGCGCATGTTTGTTTAAAAGCCATGACCACTAGTTTTGGAATTTCTCACAAACGGTAAGAGCCTATCTATTTTCAGGCATTCACGAACCCTTTCAAGCAAGAACAATAATATGGTCTCGGCTGCTTTCTTCAAATATTCAGAGCGATCTGGCCTGTTCAATAACTCGAGCACATTCGCCAGTACTGAACAAAGGAATCCAGATACAGTCTTACTATTATCCTCTATAACTGAAACATTGCCCCCTTACTTATGAACTCAATTCCCTTTGTAAACAATTATAGCATTCTATGAGTTTTCTGGAATACTTGCTGAACTGGCATGGTAACCTTCGTTGATTCAAACAGCGGAACTGTCAGATACCTCTGCATCTCAGAGCTCTACCACCACTCAGCATATCTAAAATGTGTTGATTTCGTTTGTGCTGCATGACTGACATGTGTGTGCAGTAGTTGGATGCAAGTGCAATTGTGGATCCCATCCGAAAATCTCCCATTCGCTCCATTATTTTGTAGATGTGACATTCTTTCAAAGGCACTCGTCCAGATCCTGCGCTGGGGCCAGTTTTTTTTTTCTCAGCAGAGAGAAGAGCTCCAGAAATGCCTTGGTATGTATAGAACAGGTATGCTGAGTTAGATTTATGATGTCTGGAGCTGACCTGGCACAACTGGAGTAGATCTGTTCAATCCGAGTAAAACTAAGTGCTGCACTGAGACATGGGACAAAGGGAACACACAATGGTCCATTTTTGCAGCAACAGCTGGAACTGTGAGAGCGAGGACCAAGGGGCTGCTGGGAAGACAAATTCCTCCTTTCAATTCGAACCTCGTTTAATCAGCGACCTCCTTTTTTAGCAGCAGGAGTGACAGTGAGGACTCGTGCACTTCCAAAAAGATAAATTGCTCCTTTAAAAGCTTGCCTCATGTAAAGAGGGGGCACACGCTGAGCTGCAGCAGTGACGGGACTGCTAAGTGTGTGAGATAATATATTTGGCAGTAGCTTTACCCAAAACACTACTTCGACAGTGTATCCCACCAGTCCTCCCCCTCTTACCAAAAATGGCTCTGCGTGCCAATTCAGTAAGGTGACTAGATTTTTTAAAAAATAACTCTTTTGGAATTCCGAACAGTGGGAATGTATGATAGGGTAGTTGCATCCTCATCCTGTAGGATGTGGGAGGCAAGGGTCACCACGCGTTTCCCCACTGAGTTCATCTGCGGGAAATGCACTGAACTCCAGTCTTTCGGAAACCGCTTTAGGGAACTGCAACTATAGATGGAGGAAGTTCTGATGACTTGAGAATCGTAGTGAGTAATAGAGAGGAGTCCCACCTCAGGTACAGGAGAATGATGCATGGATTACAATCAAGGAATGGAAAGAGAACAGGCATACAGTGCAGGGATCCCCTGAGGTTGTTCCCCTCAATAAGAGGTCAACTGTTTTGAATACTGTTGTGGGGGATTGATTACACGATATGGAGGCGTTGCGGACTATGAATTAGGAAGAATTATTCGACGGGAATTGTACATCAGAAAGGTGTGGTCTGTTTCAGAGCACTTGTTGCAAGTGTTGGACAACTTTGTCCCACTGAGATTGGCAAGGATTTGCAAGGTGAAGGAAAGTTACATGACACGAGAAGAACAGTTTCTCGTCAAGAATAAGAAGAGAGCTTACTTACGGTTGAGCGAGCAAGGATTTGGCACAATCTTAGCAGATTGCAATGTCGCTTGGAAAGGAGTCAATAATGAACTGAGGAGAGCGAGGAAGGATCCAGAAATGCTTTGGTGGGAAGTATTAGGGACAGCCCAAAGTTCTGTTCTGACATGAGGAAAAACAGAATAATCAGAAAGAGGGTCGGGCCGATCAGGGATATTGGAGGAAATTGTCCCTGGAGTCTGATGAGATGGAAAGGCAAAACAAATTGTATTTTTGTTTCACGATTTACATGAGAGACGGACCTTGTCGACAGTGAGAACACCGTGGACTAGGTTACTAGACATGAACGAATTGATATTTCAACATTGGATGTGCTAGACGTTCTGGGAAGCGTCATTGAAGATAAGTCCCCAGGGCCGGACCAGATATAGCCAAGGTTACTATGGGAAGCGAAGAGTGAGATGGTTGCGTCTCTGACGATGATATTTGCATCGTCACTCTGAACGTACGTGGTTCCTGATTATTGGAGAGTCAAATGTTGTCCCTCTGTTCATGAAAGGGAATTAAGGCATCCTGCAGAATTACAGACCAGTCTGTCTTCCGTCTGTGGATCGTAACATACTGGAAAGAATGCTGAGAGATAGGTTTTGTGACTATTTGCAAAGATGTAGTTTGATTTAAGATAGTCGGCATGACTTTAGAAAGGGTAAGTCATGCCTCACAAGCCTTATTGAATTATTTGCGGATGTGGTGAGACAAGTTGATGAAGGTCGAGAAGTGGATGCGATGTAGATGGATTTCAGTAAGTCTAGTTTATTACATGATGCATCATGTTGGAGACCCACTGTTTTCAACGTGGCTCAGTAGAATTCCAAAGAAAAGCAGCAAGTTACAAGATTATATGGGAAACAAGACATGGACTGAGGCACAAGCTAACTGTTATTTGCAAATTGTCAGAATGGACTGAGGAGGTTCCAAATCAAGGGTCAGCCCTAATTGATGCTACACATTCCACATGTGGGCAGCATTGAAAGCTATCACCAAACATGCTGTTTACGGAGATCAGTACAAATATTGGAGAGATATCTTTAATTAGATGAACCACACACATTGGCAATACATCGCACACTAATTGACCCGGCTAAACACGTTTGAGCAACTAAGCTACATGCACGAGCCATACATTAAAATTGAAAAAGTGAGCACAAAAACTGTGGCACCTCGAACACATAAGCTGCACCTTAGCATTATCTCCACGGGAGACAGGAACGGAGTTATGTGCAGGAGGATGTAAGGCAGCGTCTCACAACTGCATGCTAAGTACTATTGTTCTGAGGGGCACTTCAGCAAAACGGTTCCTTAACAGGAAGGGAAGCCATAGCCAATAAAATGGCTTTCACAGTCCATCCTTTTTTCTGTTCACAATCAAAGTAACGGGTCAGGAGCTTCAGCAAACGGGTAACGTAGCCAAAGCCGGGGAGGTGGGCGGTTGACTGGAGGGGTAGGCTTGGAACTGGACGGGTAGCCCTCAGAATCAGAGATATCAGCGCTGTCAGGACTGGGAGTCCTTGGCTCAGTGCCAGTGCAGGGCTTCACTGTGAGGGGGTTTTGACCAGCTGTACTGAAAATGGGGAGGAGAGCAGCAGCAGCAATCCAAAACGCGCTTAACACTGCTTAATAACATTAACAAGGAACGCAAGAAACTCTAAAACATCAACAAGGTCAAGAAGAACTTGTTGGAGAGCATTGCCCCAGGACCAGAGCCACGAGACCACCCAATAGCACAAGTCTACCAGGAGCCGAGTTCCCACTGAGATGGTAATCAATTGCATCGGGTTTCGTGCGTCCATTCGAGTCTTCCTTTGATTTTGGTTGCTGCGTGGGTGGACAAGGAACGCGAGAAACTCTAAAACAACAACAAGGTCAAGAAGAACTTGTTGGAGAGCATTGCCCCAGGACCAGAGCCACGAGACAACCCAATAGCACAAGTCTACCAGGAGCCGAGTTCCCACTGAGATGGTAATCAATTGCATCGGGTTTCGTGCGTCCATTCGAGTCTTCCTTTGATTTTGGTTGCTGCGTGGGTGGCTTGCAGAATAAAATACAGGCATTCCCATCTCCGCTCTAGTTTTCCCCGGTCCCAGTACTTAAGCTTGGCTTACCTGTGAATGTACACTAACGAACGTTATAGTTAACTTAGCCAGGTATTTCCCACTCATCTTCCACTGTTGTGGAAGTCGTATCAATCATTGGGATGGTTCAGATTCATCTACGAAACACATTACTGTTATTTGGCAATATTCATGATAAAGTACTCGAGATAATTCTATGAAATGAAGTTCTAGAAAAAAACCAAAGGGTCCAACATGCAATGGAATTATTCTAGAATCCTCCTTGCTAAAGTGTGTACAACTATGCACATAATCAGCTAAAACAGGGAGTAGCAAAGAACAAACACAATCTTGTCCCTCATGGGTCACACATAACTTGTCTTGAGCATCGGGGGAGCACCCCATTTGAGTCCATAGTTTGTGATCTTCAGCTGGGGCCTCCCTCGTAATTTCTGTATCTTACCCAGGTCTGGTGTGCCCATCATTATATTGTCTCTAACCAGGTTTTCGTGGGAACACAATAGGATCAGAAGTTTGGATTTCAAGGCTGCCTGCTTGACAGCAGCATCTATCCACTCATTTTCTTTGTAGATTGTATCAGTTGCCTCATCGTGAGCCTAACATTATGATAGCTGTCAGACTGGTCTGAAAAAAAAATAACAGCATTACTAATAGTATGTCCCGTGGTGGTTAAATCCTCTAAGTTAACACAAAGCTCGGTAATCGTGGGCTCCTTCAAAAGCACATCGAGACTCAGTGTATACTTGCAGCTTTTCCTTTGGTTAGGATAGAAGCATGTCGTTCATCGCATTAGCTGCAAGGTAATAGTACGGATGGTTCGCTCCCCAGTGGTAATTCTTTCCACAGTTAAAGCAAAGACTGCCATTTCTCCCTGGGGGATTTCGCTGTGTGCCGCCAGTCCCAAAACTGGTGTACTGGGGCTTGCCTGTTCCCTTTCCAAGGTCACTTCGGGAAAGTTTTCTCTGCAGTCTTTGCTCGGCGGGCATTTCAGAAATGTTCAGCCCCTATATGTATGCTTGTCCCAGTGAACCTTTTCAGGGTTGGCACATGGGGTTTCCGGATCGCAATGTGGCTGGACATATTCAGTTGCACCTGTAATTTGGATCCTGGCTCGTTCTAGTTGGGGCTATCCCAATGGAAGACCAATGCACACCTCCATTGTGATCAGAATTCATACTGTTTGTCCGAGTCATGTTGGAAACACCAGAAGAAATGCAGTACAAAAGCAAAACATTAAACAAAAATGTGTTAGTTTCTCGATTGAAGACTAGTCACCTGCAAATGTTCTGTAATAGGCAACAATCCTCTCATCAGAATCATCTCCTGACTCCGAAGGATTGGGAGTGCATTTCAGTACGTCCCTAATATTTACAGGTTGTTGTTAGGCTTATTCTAATGACTAGATTAAGTGATCCGCCTGGTCAACATTGTCAGGGAATCACTTCTCCAAGTCCTCATAACTGCGGACAGTCACTAGGGCTGGCATTATACTTCCAAATTGCCCTTCAGACATACTGAGCAAATTGGGCAGGTTTTTACTCGTGATCAGGGACGTGCTACATCAACCTTACTCTACTTTCCGAGACAGCCCCTGTTTAAGGATGGTTCAGGCCACTCACCTCTATGATGTCGACATGAAACCAGTTAGCAAAACTGGACCTTCATCTCCAGAGAAAGGGGAGGGTTATAACCAGATGTGTGCTTGGGAATATCATGAGATGGTCGAGGCTCAGTGGATATCCTTTAATAAAAACCCTATCCCACATCCCTATCTGTGTAATCCCCATCACTAAATAGTGCCAGTGTGCCAGGCATAGGATCCCGAGTGACACTGAGGTTCTTTTGCAGCGCTTTTGCTTCAGCTCCGTCTTTTATTCACACTTTCCACTATATCGCCGACTTCGATTGCCAATAGGATGCACAATGCTCAATTTGTTTTAAGATATGGCACAGCTTAACATTAATCAATACAGCTATGATTCTAACCAATAATGAGACAATATTACAAATCACAGACAATACGTGAAGGTATAAAAGCTAATTAACCTTGCCAATTAATCAAAGTTATGCAATTCAGGACATTTACGAATGGTTTTAAAAACATTGACAAATATAACCATACTGTTAACAAGAGATGGCAGATAAACAAGTTACGAAGATATTTCACTGTTAATGAATAAGAACAAACAGATTTCAACGTCACAAAAATGATTCAAATCTGCTTCGTGTTGCAGTCATGAAATTTGCGTCGGGATTAACTATTAACTGCATATTAACTGGTCTATTAACTGCATATCGCACCCAGCATATTAACTCGCAATAATGAGCAAGTATTAGCTTTGTGAAGAGACTTCAATACAAAATGGAAATTCGGCCATTCAAGAACCAATTGTATAGTATAAAATGCATGCAGCCTCCAACCCTCAAATCCATTATAATTTCCTGCTTCTTGTCTCTGAATTTAAGTGCAGCAGTCTTAAAATTATGTCGAACCAAATGAGTCCGATGCAAAAGTTAATTCTGCATTTTCTGAAAACAATGTTGCTGGTTTGGGAGACTTAGATCTCTCTTTATACTTCCAGTTTTAAAAATTTTAATGAAATTATTCAAGGTTCGCCGCAATTCCTCCACTTAATGAGCAAATTTTAAAGTCTAAGATGATTTTCCTCAATGTCAGGTTCAGATTATTTTAAAGAAATGATCAGACACCCATTTTCATCCAGGAACAGAATCATTCCTCACCCGATGACAGGGGTTAGTGCTCTTGCTTTTACGTCCTTTTGTCAATCCTTTGATTCGTCAAACACCTGACGGTGAAAGGGATGATATTGAATTGTGACAGGAGCCTGAAATTATGGAAGACTTGAGAGAGCAGGTTTATACTGGTTTCAAATCGTGCAGAAATCGAAGCAAAAAACATTTATTTTAAAAAAAAAAGACTGTAATGTCCTCTTCCTCCATATTAAAATGATTAGATTTTCATGAAAACATAAATTAGAAATTGACAGCAGTGCAGTCATGGTCTGTCTGAGGAACATTCCTGGATTTCGAGCTCCAGGGAACAAAAAAAATTTCTGTCGCCAACAAGCAAATGTGCATTGAAACCAGAACACGAAGAGTTTATCTTTTCGGCAAACTTCAGTGACTCAACACTGTGACAGTCTCTTTTTCTGGCAAGTTTCTTTCCATTCCAGTTTTTTTAAAAGCTTCTATTGACTCCTTGCTCGTAAGCGTAATGAAACATTCAGATTTCAGAACAGTCAAACTGAGGGAGTTTCAATTCTAACAATATTTTCAAGCCAAATTGTCTGTGCCTCTGCATTAGTCCATGACCAGGGGGAA
The DNA here is from genome assembly GCF_004010195.1 of Chiloscyllium plagiosum. Classification (NCBI taxonomy): domain Eukaryota; kingdom Metazoa; phylum Chordata; class Chondrichthyes; order Orectolobiformes; family Hemiscylliidae; genus Chiloscyllium; species Chiloscyllium plagiosum. The sequence continues at coordinate 17,645,385 of NC_057751.1, read as the reverse complement.
ATACATTAGAGTCGTTAATGGTCACGCAATGTGTCCCGTAGGTTAAATTCGTTAAAGTCTTGACATCTTGTCGGCAATCAATTATAAATACTGCAGATTTGTACTAGTCAATTAAAAAATATTATACACTAGAGCGGATTGGGACATCGTGATGCATGCCACACAACTGAGAGTGGGCCCGGGACATGTTAGGTGGAGTTCACATGTGATAATCCTGGACAAAGAAGTACTTTACCACCATTTGCTGTGAAAGCTGAGATGTTTTCACCAACACGTTCCTCTGGACACTAGGACCCTGCTTGCACTAGCAACTTGTTGCCAATTAGTGCGAACTGTGACAATGTTTCTGACAGTATTCTGTGCCTGGCCGGCTTTCCTGCTTGTTTGGGAATTGACAACAGCAGCAATCCCGACTGAGCGGGTAATTTGGGATACTTAGGGGAAGAAGGCGCTGGTACAGTGGGAGGGTTGTTGAATGAGTTCCAAGGATGCTTACCTTGATTGTAAGTGCAGGGGGATGATGGCTGTTGTGCACTTCCTTAAACTCAACTGGAGAATTCCCTCACTTAAGTCTTGCATTTCACATGTTTACTGTGGCGTTTTAGTGTCTCCTCCATGGAGACAAAAGGACCGGGTCTGGCCTGCACAGAATGACAAAATTGCCTTGTCCCCGGGACTGGCACTTCAGTCTTACTTGCAGAGTGCTTCGATCCCATTCTCACATCGCAGGTCCCGAACGGGACCGGGTCTGGCCTGCACAGAATGACAAAATTGCCTTGTCCCCGGGACAGGCACTTCAGTCTTGCAGAGTGCTTCGATCCCATTCACACATCGCAGGTCCCGAACGCAGATCAGTCTCCGACAAACAAATGAATACAATGCAAAGGCAAACTACAAAACAAACCAACAAGCCAAAACACTGGCGTTGGGGTCAATTCCTCAAGGACTCCCAATCCCAGCGATCAGCCGAGTTTGACATTTCGATCTGGACACCTTCCGTCTTCCCTCAGCGGATCAGTCTACAGCCTCAGATCAGTATCATGCACCTAACCAATTGTCGTGATTTTGATTAGCCCCATACAACACTCACATTTACTCATACACCAACCTAAATTCTTAAAGGTATTATTTTTGAAGAAAAACTCGAGAGGTGGAGCTTGAAAATTAAATGGTTTATTACATCACAGGCAGCTTACCGTCCCACGCTATGGCTCAGTAGGACTCTGAACTACAGAAGGAAGTTACAGGATAATGTAGAAAGCAAGACTCAGGCTGAGATACAGGCTGTCCATTAATTTCAAAGTGTCAGAATGGTCTGGGGAGGTACCAAATCATGGGTATGCTCTCAGCGTCAGCCCGAATTCACACAACATATTCCACATGTGGGCAGCATTGAACGTTATCCTTAAAAATAAGAACATCAAACATTAGCAATACATCATAGAGAGAGATAAGCTTATTAACAAGACGAGGCGCCTTTAAACAATTAATTTCACATACCAGCAATACATCACAGTGATAAAGCAGCTCGCAGACAGTTTGAGACGCCTTTTAATAGATAAGAGACATATAAACATTATACCATTGTGAGAGAGGAACTGAGAGATGTGACAGAAGCTGTGAGACAGCCTCTCACAGTTAACATGACAAGGATTGTTGTTCTACTGGGTGGGGGACAGTTCAACAAAATTGTTCCTTGTCGAAGAGGATGGGCATGATCAAGAAAATAGCTTCCACATCTGGTAATCATCATTGCCACATTCCTGCCGGCTCTGCCCTAAACCTTCATTTTGACAGCCTGGAAGGGACTGACTAACCCAACGTTGACGTCCTCTGTGGTAAATGAAAATGAATGGTTCTGTTATATCTCAGGAAAAAAATCTTCCTTGTCCTCCAAAATGTGACTCCTTTTCATAGAATTATGTTTCTTCACTCGGACTTTCCCACAAAGTGAAATGTCTTTCCATCTGATAACTGCACAGCGTTCAGCACCATTTGAGACTCGTAGGATACAGAGACAGTCCATGTTCAAAGGCAGCAGAATCCCACATATCCAAGGTTCCAGCTGAAAAGTGGCAATTAACAATTGTGCCTCACAATTGGCGCACAATGGCTACCTTCAACAAGATATAATCTCGCCATCGTCTCATAAAGCTTAATGGCATCACCATCATTGAATCCTACCTATCAAATTTCTAGGGGTTACTCTTATCCTGAAACTGAACTCGACAAACAATATCAATACGATGACCACGAAGAACAAGTCAGAGGATACGAACACTGCACAGAGTAACGCATCTCCTAACTTCCCAACGCCTTCCCAGAATCTGCAAGGCACAACTCAGGAGTGTGATGGATTACCTTTCATGTGTCTGGATGGACACTGCTACAACAGCATTCAAGAAGCTCGACACCTTCAACTACCAAGCAACTGATGGATTGGCATCGAATCCACAAACATTCTCTCCTGCCACCTCTAAAACTGTATAGCGTCAAAGTATACGATCTCCCCTACCATGCAATGCCTTTGCTGCTAGCACCTTCCAAACTTGGGAGCTCCATCAAGGGCAAGAGAATCAGATACGTTGGAAACCCGCTTTATGCACGTTCCCATTAGTAACAGACAATAATGATGCACTGTGCGAGATCCTTGGCTTGATTAACGTGTCCAAGATTCTTGAAATAACAGCCATGTGCATGCTGCCTCACACTGAAGGATTTCAGTAATGCAACGTGCCGCCTTTTCTGAGTGTATTGAAGGATTGTAAAGAAACTTTCGTTTAACAAGCCATATCTTTCGAGCGGTTCAATGTATATTTAGTTCTGCTAAGTCATCATCAAAGGATGTATTGAAGGGAAATATTTGTGAAGAGTAAAAAGGGAAGTTTAGTGCTACGGATTCCAGGTCTTTCTACAACATATGAAAAAAACCCTAATACTAAAGCCGAATGTTCAGTGATCTAGTAGTAGGAAGTCGCAGACGTAAGTCAGTACCCTCAATGTAACGTGAGACCTCAATCCAGCTTGAATACAAGGCTATCAGTTTCACATC
>NC_057751.1:17612072-17614951 GCF_004010195.1 Chiloscyllium plagiosum | reverse complement strand
CTAGTTGGTGTTCATGGATGCGGATCGTTAGCTGTCTTCCTGTTTGTCCTATGTAGTGTTTTGTGCAGTCCTTGCATGGGATTTTGTGCACTACATTGGTTTTGCTCATGCTGGGTATTGGGTCCTTCGTTCTGGTGAGTTGTTGTCTGAGAGTGGCTGTTGGTTTGTGTGCTGTTTTGAGTCCTATTGTTCGCAGAAGTCTGGCTGGCAGTTCGGAAATGCACTTGTTGTGAGAAGATTTGTAGCTCGGGTGCTCGTTGTTGTGATTCTGTTCGTTGAGCTGGGAATATGTGTTGCAGACGTTTCATCCCCTGTCTAGGTGACATCCTCAGTGCTTTGGAGCCTCCTGCGAAGCGCTTCTGTGATCTTTCGTCCGGCATTTGTAATGGTTTGAATCTGAAACAAGAGCATTTCTGAACTGACAGCCAGATTACTACGACCAGTAGGACTCAAAACAGCACACAAACCAACAGCCACTCTCAGACAACAACTCACCAGAACGAAGGACCCAATATCCAGCATGAGCAAAACCAATGTAGTGTACAAAATCCCATGCAAGGACTGCACAAAACACTACATAGGACAAACAGGAAGACAGCTAACGATCCGCATCCATGGACACCAACTAGCCACGAAACGACACGACCAGCTATCCTTCGTAGTCACACACACACTGCAGCGGACAGCTGGAACTGACAACCGTAAGTGACAGATTAAAACCACTACAAATGCCGGAGGAAAGATCACAAAGCGCTTCACAGGAGGCTCCCAAGCACTGAGGATGTCACCTAGACAGGGGATGAAACGTCTGCAACACAAATTCCCAGCTCTGTTTTATGTTGTCATGTGCACTTGATGTGTTATAATATTGTCAGGCAGGGGCAGGTCCCTTCTATATTGTTTCAGTCAAGGTTTTCTTCGTCTTAAACGTTGATTGCATACGTTCTGGAATATTACCACATTTGTTCTTCAGAGAGAAAATACATAAAAGAGATAGGCATTATGTCACCGATATGAAAACTAGAAATTGTTCCCTTGATAATAGGAATGGTTAAGGATTGATGTCTACGTTGAGATTCACGATATACCTCGTCCTTTCATTCTGGTGCTGTGTGTGTTTGATTAGATAAACAGTTCAATCCGGGTGCAGGAAGAGAACGTTCAGCCTCTCGTGCTTTCCCCATAATTCAATAAGATCACTGCTGACCTGACGGAAATCTCAAAGCTGCATTCCTGTCCACATTGCAATTCATAAACACTCTCGTTATGCAGGATTTTCTCTCTCTTCCTTAAAAGGCCATCAAAGACTTCGTTACAACCATTATTCAGGAAGAGTGTCCCAAGAGACCTCAATTAGATCCGAAAATGCAGGAGCAGCAGTAGTCAATTTAGATAATCGAGTCTGCTCTGCCAGTCAATTAGATTATGGCTGATCTGCTAATCACAGACTCCCCTTAATTCTCTTTTCCCAATAATCCTTGCCTCCATTCCCGAATAACAGTCTTTCTTCACATCCTTGAATGACAGCACAATTTCGAAAACCCTCTACAATGAAGAATTAAACAGATTCCATCCCCTCTGAGTGAAGCAATTGCTCATTCCCCTGTTTGAATTGTGTGACACATTATTCTGAGATTATTCCATTTGGACCAACATGCATCCAAGAGGGAAAGAATACTTTTTGTCCATATTTACCCCATCCTCCCTCCTTGGCTCATGTAACATCCCACCTCTCATTCTGCTGAATTCTATCGCGTTCATCTGCTCAGTGTCTTCTCCAAGGATACTCTGTTCATATACGCTTGCAACTCCCGAACCATCTCTGGACTGTCTCTACATCCTTAAATAATATTTTTCATAAGCAGGTATTCAGGAAATTCAAAATGGCTTTGGATGATCATTTGATCTGAAATAGTGTCCAAGCATGTTGATTTGCCGCTCAGATTGTTTTCACATGTTCTATTCCTGGCAATATTCTGGTCAAACCTTTCTGAACCCTCTCCAAGCTAATAATACCTTTCCAATAGCACACAGTAATGCACACAGTATCACAGAAAAGGCCTCAACAACGCCTTTTTCAACATCAACAGCGCGTCCCAAATCCTGTACTCAATGTTCTGTGCAATAAAAGCAAGCGTGCTAAACGGCTTCTTCACTAAGCTGTCGACATGCAAATAAAACATTTCAAGGAATGATGTACCTGACCAGCTCAGTCTGTGTATTACTGTAATACAACTGAGTGCGCTGCTCTTTTTTGTGTACGTCCTGTCATTGTTTGTTTTACGTAACTGCAAGACCGGTATTCATTTAAATTAAACACCATCTGACACTCCATAACCTCTGAATTACTTGAAAAATAGTTATATGTAATCTTGGTTGACATTATTCACTCTCTACTACCCCAACAATGTTGGTGTCATCGACAAACTTACAAACGATGCCTTCTAAATTCTCATTCTGATCGTTGATATAAATTTCATACAGAAGTTGGACGAGCAACGATCCCTAATTAACACTGCTGTTCAATGACCTCCAGACCAAAAACCAACACTCTACCACAACCCTCTGTCGACTCATATCAAGCCAATTTTGTGACCAATTGGCAATTTCACGCTGAATCCTATTTCATGTAACTTTATAAACTAGTTTACAATGTGGAACCGTGTCAATATTTTACTAAAACCCATATAGGCAATGTCTACCTTACACCGCTCATCAACTTTTTTGGTGATTTCCTCTAAAGACTCAATCAAGCTCGTCAGATACAAAACCATGCTCATTAAAGTCTAGTTTGTCCGGACTCATCCAAATGCATGCAAATCTTATGCTTCAGAATTACCTCCAACAACTCATCCATCACTAATGTCAGGCTTACTTTA
>NC_057751.1:17597991-17609260 GCF_004010195.1 Chiloscyllium plagiosum | reverse complement strand
CCTTCCTAACCTGCAATCTTCTTCCTGACCTCTCCCCCCACCCCCACTCCGGCCTATCACCCTCACCTTGACCTCCTTCCACCTATCACATTTCCGACGCCCCTCCCCCAAGTCCCTCCTCCCTACCTTTTATCTTAGCCTGCTTGGCACACTTTCCTCTTTCCTGAAGAAGGGCTCATGCCCGAAATGTCGATTCTCCTGCTCCTTGGATGCTGCCTGACCTGCTGCGCTTTTCCAGCAACACATTTTCAACTGAGAAAAAAATGTAAAACATGCACTTTGGGGAGACATGAAATCAGTGCCATTTAGATTAAAGCTGATCATGTCTGTCGTCTGACTGTCCCTTGCTTAGTGAGGTGGAATGGTGTTCGAGGGTTGTGGACATTATGGGCTGTGGGCACAAGGCTGCAAAAAGTACACATTGTCTGGGTATCGGTTGTTCAAGCAATATTTCTGCACAGTACAATTGACATCCTAGCTGTGGGATAGAGATGATTTCGAATTTTAAATTTCCCTTAAATCTGTTCTGGGAAAGTGATTATGTCTGAAGAATTTCCTTTCGCGGCAGATGTTCGTCAGACATTTTTATTATTATGGTCGAGAGCAGACCGGACCTGATTCAACCCACTCCACTCCGACACACATTCACCCTAAGTTATATAATGGGGATTGTATATCTTAGTTATACTTTATTACCGTAAGGGTAAGGCGCTGTGTTCCACATATGATTCGATTTTCTTTCAACTAAACTTTCAACAAAACAAACTATATTCTCACAACACAATTAAAATAAATCAAAAAGAAAATTCTCCTCTTTGATATAGATAAGCAAGTTATTGTGTTATTTAACCACTGATCGGCAATTGTATCTTTATTGGCATTCTTCTATAAACATACCCTTATTCAGGAACGCAATTATTATTTTCCTGTCTTATCTCACTCCAGTCCAGGAGAAAAAATGTCTGAAAGGCACTTTTTTGTCTTGTGATTTATAAGACGAAGCCTCTCTGTATTTGCTGGCACTCTATCAACAGAATGCCCAAACTGTGAGACTCCAGGAGTCAGTAAAAAAAAATCGACTATGTGAAACCTAATCCGTTGGATCTGTGTGGATCTTATCGTGCTCGCTCACGATGTTTTTTCTGTGTCCCAAAAAAAGACAAGTGTGAAATGAGCAGTGTTCACCAACTGCCCTACAGGTGGAGACATTTCGGCACCATATTGGCAACACTCATCTGCAAAAAGAACAAGAGAGAACAGCTCTCTTTAAGGCACTGTATCGTCACACCATTCTCAGCAGTCAAAACACGAATGTGGACCAATGAGTAAAGATGAAGGAGAGCATATCAGCGGGTCGTGGATTACAGAAAACGAACAAGATATGTTCTCTTTCAGACGGGTAACATTCTTGAACACGTTTACTGTATTGATTCTGAGACGTTTGTTTCACTTTGACAGGACAATCTTGAACTAAGTCTCGGAGACCTCGGTTGATAGTGCAGAAAGTATAGACTAAAGGGATGATAAATTTCTTCACTAAGTGTGCTGTTAATACTTAGTCATTGGATACTCTGAGAGATTGTAGGTAACTTTGTTGCATTTTTTTTGAGAAGGATCATTTATTGCGCAGATCATCAACATATAATAAACTCTGCATGGACTTTAACTGCACTGCTAATTAAATATCAAATGTGGTATGTTCATTCTAACAACACAGAAGCCATAGTTCAATAATGCAAAGTGGCGAATGTCCAAAACAAAGCTCAATTACGTAAAATTGAGACAAATTATTTTCCAGTTCAAATAATGTTAACCTGGGGTAATTATAGGTGACCACACCAGGGAGAGCATCCCTCTGTTCTTCAAATTTCCAAGTAAGCAGTGACAGAGTTTAAGCATTTGAAACATTCACTCCGTGGATCGGCAGTTCATTTATTTCTCTCCTTTTCCTTCCGTTTTGAGGTGGCGGAAATGACGGCGGATGATACGCCGTATTTCTTCACTGGAATGTTGAAACGTGGAGTTTTCTGACAATAAAACCTCTCATGGAGCAGCTGAGTGGAGGAGCAAGGCGGGCTGGAGCCTCAGAGCAGCGTGGTGTGAACGGGGAGCAAGATTGTAGCAGGGGAGGTTGCACTCTTGGACGCCTGAAAGCTGGAGCGGACTGGTGGCCTCATGCAGCACTGACCAAAGTGGGCTGGAGGCATGGAATGGAGCAGGAACAGCTTCAGAACTGCTGTCTGATGCGGATGGTAAAGAGAATTAAACTGTTTATTTTCGGTACCTGAGATGGCGCCCTGAAAGACAACATTTTAACTTTTCACTGTTATCATCTTCTTCCGTACTTGAGTATGCATGTAATTAAAGGATAATGCATGCAATATGACCGTGAGTTGTTTCGAATGGTTGGATGACGTTAATGAATTTGTCCGGTAACTGCATCTCATCTGGATGGCATCCTCCAATTTGGCACTTCCTTCAGATTGAGTGCATTGTAAAGTTGCTTAGTTCGTTGCTGCGGACAATCTGGACACGTGAGACATCCAATTTCACCTATCTGTGAGAGGTTTATCCATGAACTTTGTGGAAGTGTCACAAGTTTTGTCTCAGCCAAGAATGCTTGAAATAGAACAGTACAATGTTTTCCAAATGCAGTGTACAAAAGGTGTATTGACACTGAACCTGAACAATTATGCAAGTCCTGGCCTAACCTTTATAATTGGAGACTGTAATGGAGCACAGTGCTTCGGGTTTACGCATACAACACCTGAGACAATGATATCTGTCTGAAATGCGAAAAGAAGTTACAAAGTGATTTACTACAGCATATGGTGCATCTACTGAAACCGATAGATTCGTTTTGGATATGCTGAAATTCATTTGCCTCTTGAGAATCAAACGGCATTTTTGTGCTTTCTTCACCGTCATGTGAACATGGGTACACTAAGACAGATGGCTGCTGCTCCCCTCGTGCTGGAACTTGACGATTTCCACTTGTTTTCTCCTCAGCACCATTGATGCAGACGGAGTCTGCCCTACACTCATTTTCTTGTGGTCAATCAAGCATTCGTTTGTTTGGTTGACGGTGATGGAAAGAGTACCACCTTGACACTATCCTCCTAAGCACGCTATCTCCTTCCTGTAGTCCGTCTCGTCGTTGTTTCAGATCTGATCTACACAGCTAGTAACATGTTACTGGAGTTGATGTGAGATTTAGCTGCACAGTCATTTTTAGGCTTTGGGGGCACAAGTGGGGAAGGCATTATCTCCGATACTCACTGGCTGTGACCTGTTGGATAAGAAGTCGAGAATCCATCGGTGCAAGCAGCAGCAGAGACCTGGATCCTGGAGTTTCGAGTTGAACTTTTTTGGCATTATGGTATGGAAGGTTTAACTCTACAATAAGTGGAAGCAGATATCAGTAGTATTTTTGGTAGTACTGAAGATGCTGGTGGTCAGACTCGAGAGTGTGGTGCTGAAAAGCTACAGCAGGGGGGCAGCATCCGAGGAGCAGGGGAATCAACATTTTGTGCACAAGCAATTTCTGAAGAAGGGAATTTGCCCGAAATGTCGATTCCCCTGCTCGATCAGGATCTTTCCTGTTCAGACTTCCTGACGTGAGTATGGGCTGAGCAAGTTTGCTTCTGCAATGGATATGTTGGACTGGTAGGCGATTTACAAGGGATCAACGCAATCTGGGAGGCCAACCTGTCGAAACATTTCATAATTATGGATGTCAGAGCTACCGTGTGGTCGTCAGTGAGGTGCACTGTATTACTGTTCTTTGGCACACGTATTGTAGTCCTCTTGAAGCAGCTGGGGCCATCAGGCCATATTACAGAGAGGTTAATGATGTCCGTGAATACTCAAAACAGCGGATCTATGTGGCCTTTGAGTACGCCGCTGGAAACTCCACCTGGGCCTTTTGCTTTCCATGGGTTCCCTCTGAAAAAGGCAGATCGAAAGTCTGTGGCGGTGATTTCATGTACAGCTGGATCCGAAGCTGCTTGGACACGTGACATCATTTCACTGTCATTCTATTAGATTAGATTACTTACAGTGTGGAAACAGGCCCTTCGGCCCAACAAGTCCACACCGCCCCGCCGAAGCGCAACCCACCCATACCCCTACATTTACCCCTTACCTAACACTACGGGCAATTTAGCATGGCCAATTCACCTGACCTGCACATCTTTGGACTGTGGGAGGAAACCGGAGCACCCGGAGGAAACCCACGCAGACACGGGGAGAACGTGCAAACTCCACACAGTCAGTCGTCTGAGGCGGGTATTGAACCCAGGTCTCTGGCGCTGTGAGGCAGCAGTGCTAACCACTGTGCCACCGTGCCGCCCACCAAAGCGAGCAGAGAATGCACAGAGCTCATCAAGTGGGATCACCCTGTTGCCCGCAATATCTTTTGATTTCGCTTTTTACCTTGTTATTTCGCGTAATCTTTGTCAGAAACGAAGGGTGAAAATATGTGCCGTCTGGATCTCAAGCTCAGTTTTGTTTTGCTTCTTGGTGTTCCTGAAAGGCTTGCTCATGTCATGCCTGCACTCCCTGTATATCTCAGGGACACCCGACATGAACAACCCATATCTTGTCTTCACTGCGGACTGGATTATTCAGTTCAATCATGGTTTCCAAACGAGGAACGTCCAGATTAACTTCACTGGCAAACAGTTATCTACATATCTGCTGATAAAGGAAGTCTGTAACAGTAGTGGCATACGCACTTTTATTTTCTGCTGGTTTCTTGAACATGGGATAGTCCATTGATTCTAAGCAGTCCCCGTGAAGCCCTTCTGTTTCCTCAGGTCAATGTATCATTGTTTGTCCTGGGTCCTCGTGTGACAATTTCTGCCTGGAAACCTTGCTTAGAAGAACAGGGTTTTGGGCTGATTTTTAATGGTTGCAGCCATCTTTGATGGACAAGGATGCTTGGACCTCTGTTGAGACAGGCTATTTCTATTTGTTAATCTGGCAAAACATCCTTGAGATTGACCTGATTGAATTAATCAATTACGATCAACGGGGCTTCTAGTTATTCTATCTCAAAACTGTTTGCAACGTTGTATGCTTCATCAAGTGCATTCTTCACATGTGCACAGGGTGGATTATAGAAAGCTTTGTGGATACCAGAGGTGAGCACACATGGTAGGTTGTAGATATTGCACATTGGATGAAATGTCGATTCACGGAGAAGTAACTCATCAACGACACTGCTGATCACAAGGAGGCGTTGATTAAAAGGTAGATTTAGCAGCGACTTGACTTACCTGAAGACAATAAACAGTGATTTTCTTGAATTGAAAGTCAGGTCTAATCGTGGTGTGTCATGTCTCTGTGCAATCGAGGATACAAACGCTCACAATTCCCTTTTGAAAGTACGTCTATCCTTCAGGTCACCCACCTTTATGTCCATAGCTTGGACTTTTCCCAGTTACATGCACGGGACAGGATGGGATTGGAAATCTTGGATGTGCAATGTCCACTGACGTTCACCGTGCCTCAAAATTTTCCTGCGTAGATCGATTGGAGGAATTAGTCTAGTTGGTGCCTAGAATGAAGTGTCAATGAGAGGAATGGAAGACAATGGGGAGTGTGTGAGAAGGGAGTCGGGTGATGGGAAGGTAGGTTATTTCAAATTGGAGAACTCAATGTTGAGCCCTCTGGGCTTTGTGTTGCCCAGGTAAACGTTGGGGTGCTGTTACTCGAATTTTCCGTTTGATTCTTTCTGGCCAAGGAGGAGGGAAAAGATGGTCATGTCGGAAATAGAGTGAGAAGCGGAATTAAAATGTATAGCGACTGGGAAGACGGCCCTTGCCAGGCTGGATGAGATGCTCAGCAATACATTCCCTTAATTGGCATTTGATCTTCCCGATGTAGACAAGATCACATTGGGAGCACTGAGTACAGTAAACTGGATAGAGGAGACGCAAGTGAATATCTGTCTCACCTGGAAGAACTGTTTGGGTTTTTGCATGTCGGGGAGGAGTGTAGTGTGCTGGCAGGATTTGCATCTTTTCTGGTTGCAGATGAAGATACCATAACCTGAGAACCTTCCCAGCCTCTGTCTGTTCCCTTCCAGTCCTCTCATCGATCATCCATGCTCCCCACCGCCTATATTCAGTCATCCCACCAACCAACCATGTCGTAGCCTCTTCTTAAGTTCACCTGTCCCCACCTCGTCTTCCTGCCCACCCAACCCCTTTTTCTAAGTCACAGAGTCACACAGCATGGTATCAGGCAAACCATTCCATGCCGATCATGTTCCCAAACTAATTTAGTTCCACCTGCCTTTACTTGGTCCATGTCTCTCCAAAATCTTTCATATGCATGAAGTGAACGAAATGCCCTTTAATCTTTGTTACTTTACCTGCGTCCACGACAGTTCTTTGACAGTATATTCTGCACACGAACCATTCTCTGTGAAAAGAGTTGCCCGTCATGTTCCCCTCATGCATGGTTTCCCCCCACCAATCAAGAACTTATCTATTAATGTCAGTCATGGAGGTTTGACCCCAAGGAATGCAAATACGACAGCCATTGACAAGATGCCACGACCAACCTCGAAGAAAGCGGTGCTGTGATTTTTGGGACTGAGCGGATTTTATCGGACATTTGTTCCAAACATCAACAGCGTCGTGGCAACGTTAACAGATTTGTTGAAGAATAACACAAAAATTATTTGGACTGAACAATGCCAGGAGACATTTGACAATGCAAAAGCAATATTAAACTTCATACTAGTTTTCAACGTTTTGTCATCGCGAACGATGCTTGCGAAATAGGCGTTGGAGTTGTACTGCTACAGGAAGATGATGATGAAATTGAACTGCCAGTCGGTTACTTTTAACAGAACCTTCACCACAGAAAATAGTCTAAGATCGAAAAAGAACTATTGAGTTAGGTCCTGGCCTGACAACAACTTAATGTTTCTGTCACAGACAATGTGTTGGAAATTGTTGTGCACACGTATCAAAATTTTCGTACATTTCTGGAACACTTTAAAGACAAGAACATGAGAGTATAGTTGGAGTCTAAAGTTACAGAGGTTTACTTTATAAATTGTACATGTTCCAATTGGTAAGAATGTATTAACAGATGCGTTATCGCAGATGGAACCGATGAAGTATAAATGAGATTGGCATCTGTTCAATGTTTTATATATATGTGGGGATAAGTCAATATGAATTTAGATTAAAGTCATATGCATGTCATGGTAATGTGGTTATTGAATAGAAAAGAAAACGAAGGAATGTTTTCATTATGATGGTTCGCTTTTTTCTTAAGTTGGGCGGTGTTATGAACTTGATGATGTGTAATGTATCATTAAGAGAGAGTTTAAGCTGGCAACGCCTTAACAAGCACAGAGTGTGCGGAAAATTTTTAAATGTCGCAATTGGCTATGAAAGAAGCCGCTGGAGCTGAGTTGCATTATTACACAACAAATGTGAATTTGACCAATCAGTTTAAATTTAACCGAATTTGAATTTTACTATTTTGACGACATCAACATAATAAGATGATCTGATGTTTGGGGTATTAAAATCGTGCAATTTGAACAGTTAAGCAGCAAACTGTCCGCAGAACCGTTCTCTGAAACTTGCCTTTCCATATGAAATCCATGCAGCAGAACACTGAAGAAATGGTGACACAGGGAAATCTTCAGAGGAAGATACAAAGGCAAGACACAGCCAACTGGTTTGAAATTTGATTTTCGTTTTGTTGGAGAGTTTTAATTGGGGAGTTTTATCGGATCGATATATTGCTGTATAGTAGGAGATAGATAGATCAATCAGACAAAGGAGGCTTACAGTGTAGTTGTTGACTAATATTCCCTATCTTGTTCTTGTCGTTAAAGAAAAAAAAATCTGTTTTGTAAATAGTGGAATTAAGTAGTTCTTCTACAGATTACGAAGTAAGGTTAGCTTTTCTGTGCGTCTGGTGTAAAATTAGCCGAAGGGTCTACCCCATGTCATAAGGAAGTTACTGGACTTTTCTCGCATTCTTCTAGTATCCAATAACTATAACTCGAATTGATTATGTCTCAATTCAGACCTTCAACCTATCATCCCAAGAATCACTCTGGAGCATTGATTGCGCTCATTCAATAGTTGTAGCTTGTCAGATTGAATAGACAAAGTTATGCCTCTGCAGCAGATATGACATTGCAAGGAATCATGTAATAACTATAGAATTCCCCGTCACGAAATGTACTTCGTCTTATATTTCTAGGCACCCTCAGATCAATTGGTGGAATGTTTTTCCAATCTTGGAAGCTCTTATTTAATACGATCAGCATTTTATTGATGACAATTGCCAACGGTTTAATCTATTTATTAAATGACCTCTTCAATGACAATTATTCATTAATTATGATTATTTAACTATTGTTAACTCATTACTGATCACCTTTAATTAAAATACTGTTGTTTCACCGGCAGGTTGGCACTAAGCCTTTGCCATTCAAACGAATCGCGAAATGAACGTCCACAATTGTAATGCCGTCGCTCTCTTAGGATTGATTTCAAATTTCATGTCCTTAACAAAGTAATGGTAGGACGTTTTCTTCTCAGAATCGTTTAAAGACAGTCGCATATGTTCAATAGAGTGCAAAAAGAGGCGATTCACCCATATTGTCAGTGCTGATTCGTTAAATGAACACCATCAACCAGTGTCAAACTCCGTCTTTTATCCCCGTAGCCATGTACATTACTTCCATCAAAAAATAAGTCTTCAAATGCACGACTGAATAACTTGTTTGAATATGCAACCCAGTCACTTCGATACAATAAATACTTGCTGGGTGAATAAACGGGCATCCCCAATTCACATTTGTCTCGTTTCAGGTCATTTAAGAGCATAGCATTTGGGAGAAAATGCAGTTTATTCAGCCCATATATCTGCTTGGCCTTTCACTATATACACTGTAGTTAGCAGGAGAGAGACATTGTGAGAAAATGAATATTTCTGTGAGTGAGTGAGAGTGTGTGCAATTGAAGGTACGTTTAAGATACTACGACTGAGGTTGTTGGTACCTGAGTGTGAAAAGCGAGAGTGTGCAAGTGAGTGTGCATGTGCCAGCACGGGTGCCAGTAAGAATCTGATAAGAATGCAAGAATATTTGAGAGATTAACTGAATGAATGAGTGCGAACGTGATTGGATGAAATGAAAGAAGGAACTTCATGATGAACAGCAATTATCCATTGGTGAAGTCATTGGGCTAGTCAAACCGAGGTGCAGGCCAATATTTTGGGGAAATGGGTTGGAATATCAATTAAAAATCAGTAAAAATTAAATCTAGAATTTAAAAGCGATTCTCAAAGCCAGCATCAAAATACGTGTAAAAACTTCTAGTTCCCTTTTGTCCATTAAGTAGAGAACTCTGTAGTTTCTTTTTAACCTGACCGAAGACAAGTCAATAGTAGCGTTGCGAATTCTTAAGTGTCAGCAGGAGTTTTAAAAATGGATAATAAATGTCGGCATCAACATAGACATCATTCACTATGAACCACCCAATGCTAATATGAAGCAAGCAATGCCTGAAGTTCTCTTTAAGGGAGAATAAGATATTCAGCAAATAAAGAATTTCATCCTGAGATTGCTTATTCGGAGATGGTTGAATCGTTTTGATTCGAACGAACGGTGGCTAATGGCATCTCAGTCTTTTTTTCCTTGACAGAACTGCCCTCCTTTCCTACCCCAGATGCTATCACACCACAACCAAACAGTGACCTCTCCAGATGTACTTATAACCATTGGAAACTGGGATTTTCATTCTGTCCAACGTCTGGGAGATTTCATAACGTTTAAAAGTACAGGACAGGATCAGCTCTTTGTTTAACCATATTTGTGCTAACCGTAATATCGTTCGATAGCAATCCCATTTGGCTGCACATTGTCCATAATTCCAATCGGTTTTCTGTACAGGTGTCTGTCCATGATCTCGCAGGAAAAGATGGAAGAAACACAGAATCATTCGTTATTTAAATAAATAATGTGTTAAAGTAATGAATGTTCAAAGGAAGATTTCAGAATGCACAGATGTTGTTGAGGAGGAATGTTGTTTGTGTTCCTGAACAGATGTGAGAAGCTGCGATTCTAAAAAGCCCAAGTTGGATGAGACACTGTGTCATTTATTTCCTTTCTTAGATTACAGGACCTTCGCTCTCATTCTGTCTCTTTTAAATCTGTTCTTTGAAAGTCAGCTATTGCCCAATGTTCACTGTTCATTGCAGTGAATGAAAACTCTCCAAACGGACACAGATTTCATCCAGATGTTAGCACTTCACCTTGCTCCATTTTATACCGTTTATTTCAGCACTGTCTTGGTGCTAGTATACTTCGGACAATCAACTTATCTTCTCTTATTGCTAATTGTTCGTCACCGTCAATTTCTGACTGAAGACACCTTATGTCTTCCAGCTATCATTTGTTGCCCATTACCCTTTGGGTATTAAGTTGTTTCAGTTTCTTTGCTTATTTATAAACAGGCTAATTTACGTAAAAATGAGATCTCTCTACATTTCTGAAGTGTTCTCTGACCTTTGACAGAATTGCCACATAAATAACTGAATTTTTACAGCAGTTCAAATCCCGCAACATGTACGCAACAACACTGAAAGCACTGTCCAATGGAGGTTCAATGTTAAAGTAATTTAAGATATACCAAAACCACAAAAGTATGAAACTGGCGGATATGTCGAACAGTAAGATTGCACACTGTCTTCTAATCTCTATTTTTTGATCACCGCTTTTCTCTTTATTCCTTTGGCTCTTTAGTTGCTTGTGGATATGACTGGATCTTAATATGCATCTTATTGTCAGTGTATTCAGCAACGGGTGTATTGGCGTCAAAACCTTTTCAAATTGTTTAAATCCTCTCCATACGGCTTCATAATAATATGCCTGTGTCCATGATTTTGTAAGATTTAAATCGAAAATAAATGGGGATGTTTATTAAACAGAGTAGAATTCCAGAGGTAACTATAACCACATGTGCAGTCTTTTCAGAACAATATTTCAATTTAAGCTTCTGCTGCCAACAAATGGTGACAAATCGATCGAAGGTGAAAGCAATGGTTACCCATACAGAGCAGTCGATGACTGCATGGCTTAGGGCATAGTGAAAACTACACACAGGAGTGATATCCAAGAAATGCGTGGCTACAGGGATGGTGCAGGACGGTGGGACCTCTATAAACAGGATGGTCTACACCTGAACCTGAGGGGCACCAGTATCCTTGGGGGGAGGTTTGCTAG
>NC_057751.1:17578289-17595441 GCF_004010195.1 Chiloscyllium plagiosum | reverse complement strand
GATGGCAATTTCCTTCCCTAATGGGCATTAGTGAACCAGATCGGTTTCCACCCCCCAACAATGGATCCATTCTAGATATGAATTGATCTGAAACTCCATCATCCAGCTGTGGCTGGATTTGAACTCAGGTCCCCAGCATGTTAGCCAGATCCATAGATTAACAGTTCAGTGATAATACCATGAGGCCATCATCAGCATTATCATACTGCTTCCCCATAAAGTGCAAATCCTTGCCTCTGATATATGATGGAACATAGCCAATAGGCCCTTCAAGCCTTATCTACTATTTAATAAGACAACAACTGATCTATTTCAACCTCAATTCCACATTCCTGTACACCCTCAATAATCTTGCACTCCCTCAGTCATCACACAGAGCTGTACAACATGGAAACAGACCCTTTGTTCCAACTTGTCCATGCTGACCAGATATCCTAGATAAATTTAAATCCCATTTGTCAGCATTTGGCCCATCTCTCTCCACTCAGCGAGTCGTAAGTTCATGGAATGCCCTGCCAGCAGCAGTGGTGGACTCTCCCTCTTTATGGGCATTTAAGCGGGCATTGGATAGGTATATGGAGGATAGTGGGTTAGTATAGGTTAGGTGGGCTTGGATCGGCGCAACATCGAGGGCCAAAGGGCCTGTACTGCGCTGTATTCTTCTAAACGTTTTGAGAAATAGTCGAATTTGATCTTACGGAGTATGACCTTAGTGATAACAAACAGCAGATCCACCCTTGCCATGTCCAACAGGTAGAGAGTCATGCAGGCAGAAAGTTTGCAATTTCCCCGAGACAGGATGGCAATTGACAGTATATTTACTATGGGAAAGAAAAATACGATGTGGATATTACTGATACAGTTTTAGTTTTCCGAGATGGTGCAGTAATGTTCAAATTCGATTCAAGGGCTTGTCGATTCTCATCGTTATAGAGTTGTAGAACACATGAACAGCACGGAAACAGACTCTTCAGTCCAACTTGTACATGCCGACCAGATATTCTCACCTAATCTTGTCCCATTTGACAGCATTTAGCCCATATCGCTCTAAACCCTTCCTACTCACATGCCCATCCAGATGCCTTTTAAATGTTGCAGTTGTCCCAGCCTCCACCTCTTCCTCTGTCAGCTGATTCCACACACACACCACATTCTGTGTGAAAAAGTTGCCCATATGTCCCTTTTATATCTTTCCCCTCTCACCTTAAACCTATGCATTTTAGTTCTGGACTCCGAGAACCCAGGGATAAGACTTTGTCTATTTAACCTAGCTGTACACCTCATGACTTTTTAAATCTCTATGAGGTCGCTCCAAGGAAAACAGCCCCAGCCTATTCAGCCTCTCACGATAGCCCAAATCCTCCAACTGTGGTAACGTCCAAAAAAGTCTTTTCTGAATCTATCAAGTTTCACAACATTCTCCAGATAGGAAGGAGATCAGAACTGCACGAAATATTGCAAACAAGACTTAAACAAAATCCTGTACACCTGCAGCATGACCTCCTAACTACTATACTCAATATTATGACCAATAAAAGACAACAGACCAAACGCCCTCTTCACTATCTTATCTACCTGCGACTCTACGTTCAATGAGCTATGCACCTGCACTGCACCGTCTCTTTGTTCAGCAGCACGAAACCTACGACCCAAGCCAAACCTTTGCTGAGATCGGAGAAGCCAATTCCCTGTGATTGGAATACCGTGGTTGCAGATTCATCACTATCTTAAAAAACAAATGTAAATTTCCTTCCTCAACATAAATACATTTAAACAGCTGTAGGCCATGCTTACAGTAACGCATTAACAGAAAAGGAATTGCATTAAGTTGTGGTTACATCAACTTCACCATTCTGTGTACTTCACTGATCTCCGCAACTCAATACAAAAGGTTAGAAATACGTGGAGGCATTTGCACAGTGTCATTGATTGACAAGAATAATGCATTCAGTGATACCTATGTGTCTGTATTTCATGGATAACTTAGTTACCCTGATGAGGAAGTTTTACAACATATTTCATTTATTAGCCAAGGCACAGATTTTTACAGCAAGAAGATTATTCTAAAAAGTCATAAAGCGTTGAACTGCGCCACAACAGGAGTATTGTGTGTCGTTGGAGGATTCACTGTGCTGTAGTGATGCTATTGCAACGGAGGAGATGCAAAGTCATTTACGGGATATTGCCAAAACTCGAGAATTTAAAAAAGGAAGGGAGCTAAATGCAGTCAGTGACTGTTTTCCTTGGTTAGATTACAAAAGGACTTCAGGCGCTGGAATTGAAAGCAGACACGAAGGAGGCTGGAAGAACACAGCAACTTGGCAGCATTTGGAGATGGAGAAGTTGACGTTTCGGGTGCAACCCTTCTTCAGGACTGGGGGTTATTGTAGAGGGAGTTGCAGGCAAAAGTGAGCGCAGTGTCAGGATTTTGAAGTGTGGATAGGTGAAGACAGGTAGAGGGCACGACTTTGTTGGTCAATGGGAATAATGAATCCGCTTGGTGGCAAGAAGTAGAAGGGAGGGTGACGGGCTCGGAGGAGTGTAGGAGGATGTGAAGAGAGGTTTGAATAAAGTACAGAAATCAATGTTGAGTCCACCAGTTGTCGGCGACCTGTTGTCGGCGAAAGCTGAGGTGTTGTTCCTCCAATTAAATCATATCGTCTGGAGTACTCAACATTGATTTCTCGAATATCAAATAAACTTCCTCCCCATTCCACACTCCCTGCCCATTCCCTCCCCTTCATTCCACTTCTCCCTGACAGTGAACGGAATATTTCCTCCCTTTGATCAAACAGATGTACCCACCACCTATCTTCACATATCCCCAATTCGTCACCGTGCCTCCACCAACCCCTTGATCTGCAGCTCCCTCTGAACCCACCCCAAGTCCTGAAGTAGGGTTACACCCGAAACATCGACTTCTCCACCGCCCCTTGCTGCCTGGCTTCCAATGTTCTTGCAGCCTCCTGCCTAAATATGTTGTTTCCCTTGGAGTAGAGAAGCATGCAAGGGGACATGAAAGGGATGTTTAAGTTTTTGATGGGCACAGATAGGGGAGATAGGCAAGAATATGTCCATTTGGTGGAAGGATCAATGACTGGGAACATGGCATTAAGGCAATAGACAGGAGAAAACTAAATCTACTCAGAGTTTCGAGGGAATCCGGAGCTCACTGGCTGTGAGCCTGGAAGAGACTAAAGATCTATAACGTTGGGCACGTTTTTGAACTTGCGCTTGCAATGTCAAAACTGCCAGACTATGAGTCAAGTGCAGAGAAATGGAAGTAGAATTATTTTTAGTGTGTCCCCACCAAATGGTCAAAGCCCTTTGGTTTTGCTGGAAACTTGGATGATTCGAAAGGAAATCTGAGTAGTGACCAAGTGTCTCCCTTTAAAATTTGAATGTAATATCTTCTTGAAGTTATATCTGCACGTGACTGCGTTCAATCCTGAATTTCTTCACCCCGAGTTGTCGCCAGTATTACGGATACCAGTCATCAGCCAGTTTGATAAAATTCTTGCAATATCAAGAAACGGTTCAAGACACTGGATACTGCACATACTGCCGCCCCAACAAAGGCAGTAGTACAGACGACTTCTGCTCCAGAGTCTACCGCTCCCCTGGCCAAGCTGTTGCAATACAGTTACGACACTAATATATACGCAGCAATATGGAAAAGTATACGTGTATGTGCTGTCCATACAAAGCAGGAGAAAGTCAACCCGCATTTTACTGCCCAATGAAGCGACTTGCCATCATCGGGGAAGTGATGGAAGTGTCATTAACAGTAGTATCAAGCAGCATGTGCTCAGCAATAACATGCACAATAATGCCCAGTTTGTGTTCTGCTGGGACTATTCAGCTCTGCACGTCAGTGCAGGATTCGTCTGAACGTGAACCAAAAAGCTGATTTCCAGAGAAGAGGTGAAAGTGATCGTCCTTGGTATCAAGACTGTATTCAAACGGAAATGACATCAAGGAGCCCTGGCAAAACGGGAGTCAATGGATATCAATAATTGGAGTCATACCTGGCTGCAAAGAGACTTAGATATGATGCAGAGCTGGGCTGAGGAGTGGCAGATGGAGTTCAACCCTGCCAAGTGTGAGGTTGTCCATTTTGGAAAGACCAATAAGAAAGCAGAATACAGGGTTAACGGTAGTGTTCTTAGTGAAGTGGAGAAACAGAGGGATATTGGGGTCTATGTTCATAGATCTTTGAAAGTTGCCACTCAGGTGGATAGAGTTTGTAAGAAGGCCTATGGTGTATTAGCGTTCATTAGCGGAGGGATTGAATTCAAGAGTCGTGAAGTGATGTTGCAACTGTCCAGGACTTTGGTTAGGCCACATTTGGAGTACTGTGTGCAGTTCTGGTCGCCTCACTTTAGGAAAGATGTGGAAGCTTTGGAGAGTGTGCAGAGAAGATTTACCAGGATGTTGCCTGGAATGGAGAATAGGTCGTACGAGGATAGGTTGAGAGAGCTAGGCCTTTTCTCGTTGGAACGGCGAAGGATGAGGGGTGACTTGATAGAGGTTTATAACATGATCAGAGGAATAGATAGAGTAGACAGTCAGAAACATTTTCCCCGGGTGCAACAGAGTGTTACAAGGGGACATACATTTAAGGTGAAGGGTGGAAGGTATAGGGGAGATGTCAGGGGTGGGTTCTTTACCCAGAGAGTGGTGAGGGCATGGAATGCGCTGCCTGTGGGAGTGATAGAGTCAGAATCTTTGGTGAACTTTAAGCGGCAATTGCATAGGTACATGGATGGATGCTTAAGCTAGGACAAATGTTCGGCACAACATCGTGGGCCGAAGGGCCTGTTCTGTGCTGTATTGTTCTCTGTACTATCTTTCCAGGAAGGTGGTCGTGGTTGTTCCAGATCAGCCATTTCAGTGCCAGGACTTCTCTGCAGGAATTATTCAAGGTAGTATCTTGTACCCAACAATTTTAAGCTGCTTCATAAACACCTTCTCTCCATCATAAAGTCTGAATGGGGATGTTCAAAAATGATTGCACCATGCTCTGAGTGTCCATTCACGCATAATTTTCCACATTGCTGCGTATATATTAGTGTGTTCTACCAAGAAGATGCACTGCAAGAATTCGCCGAAGATCCTAAGCAGCACTTCCTAAACTCATGATATCTTCCACTTGAAGAACAAGGGCAGCAGAAATGTTGGAAATTTACCACCTTCAGATTCCCCTTCAAGTTACTTACCATTCTGACTTCAAAATATATCACTGTTCCTTTAGGTTCGCTTGGTCTAAATCCTGGTGTTCCCTCACTAATGGCATTTTGGGTCAAACTTCAAGGGATGGGCTGCAGCAGCTTAGACGGCAGCTAAGGATGAGTAATAAAAGCTGGACTGCTGGGGCGGGGGGACAATACATCAGACATGAATTTTAAAACAAGTCCGTACATTCTGAGAAGAATTCAGCCGAGACCTATGTAGATGAAGAGCTTGTTATTGGATTGAGCAGTTGACAAGTATAACTTTTAAATGTACTGGTTAGATGGAAATTGTGATACACATTAGGGTGGATTGGAAGAACTGGAATTGATGTAAACCAGCATGGTGCATGAAGACATACGCAATCCAGTTGTGACGCAAGCCCAAATTTTGTGCATCTCCAATACTCAGCAGTCATATTCAGCTGCCTTTTTATTAAAATAGCAAAAGAATGATGTATAGCCTTAAAGCACTTTCCTTCAGCATCACTGAACAATTTGTGCTCCATGTCGGCGACAAACACACAGCACTAACTGCAATTGCACTTGAAGGTGGGGGTCATATCTCACAAACTGAATAGTAATATAAAGTGACGACTATTCAAGTGCATAATTGGTAGATTTACTCAGTTATTTAAGCACAGGTAGTGACCAAGTTAATTGCAATTCTACTTTTAACTGTATTTCTTTCATGGATGGCAACATATACAAGCTCAGAGAAGGAATAGGCCATTTTGACATTCAAGCCTTCCCGGATCATGATACATCCTTCATCTCAAAATGATTCTCAGGCCTTCCAACATCCTGCCACAGCCTCGAGATTGTCTGCTGCACTTCCTAGAGAGCATGAATATCCTCGCTGAGATAAGGGCTCTGAAACGGCGCACAATGCAGTCTCACCAAGACCCCACAAAAGCGCACTAAGGCATCTCTAACTTCTGGTTTCAAATTTGCTTGCAATGTATGCCATTAGGCAACATCCTTCTTGTTTGTAGAAGCTGCTTTCATGACTTCGGTACAAAGGAACGTGGTTCCTTTCTAAATCCACAATTCACAGCATTATGCTCTTCGAAAAAGATAGTGTTATTCTTTTCATTCACAATGATGTGCGTTTTTACGTTTGAGAACATAAGTTTGATTCTTGCCATGTGTATGCTCCCTCAACAAAACATTGTTTCATGTTTCAATGCATTGTTCCACTGAATGTAATACTGACATAATACAAAGCATTGTGATCTCCAAACAGCCAACACAGTTGAAACAAAGTAGGGCGGCGCGGTGGCTCAATGGTCAGCATTGCTGTCTCACCGCACCAGCGTCCCAGGTTCGATTCCAGCCTCGGTCACTGTCTGGAATTCCAGCCTCGGTCACTGGAGTTTACACATACTCCCCGTGTCTGCGTCGGCTTCCTCCACGGTCCAAAAATGTGCAGTTCAGGTGAGTTGGCCATGCCAATTTGCCCATCGTGTTAGGTGCATTAGTCAGAGGTAAATGGGTCTGGGTGGGTTACTCTTCGGAGGGTCGGTGTGGGCTGGTTTGGCCGGAGGGCCTGTTTCCACACTATGAAATCTTATCTAATCAAGCAATTGAGGAGCTAGAATTTAGCTGAATGCCTATGTTTTTCCTTGTTAATACTAACTCAACGTATAATATGAGCCATGAAGATATAAGCACAGAAAGCAGGTTATAAACAGTTTAGAACAACAATGAAAAGTAGCATTTAACAGGAACTCCAGTGACACCTATGATCACGTAAAAGACTTTCCGAATTGTTTCAACTGGAAGATGCGTTTTCCTTGCAAAATGAGCTGTGCTTTTCTGCTGCAGCAAGTCTCTCTGCCTTATAACTTGAGTGGCTACATTCCCAAAGTCTGAGGTTTACACTCTGCAGGCCGATTGCATCAACCTTCATATTGTTTTCTTGAATGTTGAAGAATTACATTATGACATTTGAGTTAATTCCCTCATGAATTAAAATATTCACTGTGATGAAGTATTGTGACAAACACCTACTTCTCTCAAAACAAGGCGAGGCTGATGACATTGTGATGCTAAACGTGATCAAAGGTTGTCAGAAGCACCAATGGAGAAGATCGTGGAACAGCTGCGATTTCTGTTCCTGGATCTCACACTTTTTTCAGTAATGACTGTCCTCTAGCAATTCGATGCAAAACATTGCATTTTTACTTCAGAGAACGTACTCAGGACTGTTTGTGCACTGATATACATTGCTGCTCACTATAGTAATGAAAGTTGTGGAATGCAATTTCTTCTTAGAACAGGGAAAACATGAATTTATCAGCAGAGTAAATCTCACTCCAAACTGTTCCAAATTAAAACTTCTTGGATATGGAAAGGATTGCGTTAAATTTCCCTCAACTCTTGAAACCGATGATAAATACCCCTTTCAGTGTTTCCCTAGGTTGCTCAGTGGTTAGCTATGCTGCCTCATAATGCCAGGGTCTTGTGCTGGATTGCAGCGTCGGGCGAATGTCTGTGTGGGGTTTTCATATCCTCACCGTATCTGCGTGGGTTTGCTCCGGTTTCCTCCAACAATCCAAACACGTGCAGGATAGGTGAATTGGGCCTGTTAAATTTCCCATAATATTCATGGAGTTATAGGTTTGGCGCATTAATCAGGGGTAAATATAGTGGGTGGGTTACTCTTCGAAGCGACCGTGTGGACTCGTTTCACCACTGTATAGATTCTATGGATTAGCCATTCTCAGCACAGCGTCAACACCGAACCAAATGCAGAGTAAAGCTCGGCCAACTGAATCAAGCTGAAACGGAATATTCCTCTACCCTTTTATATTGAAATTAAACCTCCCCTCACAGTCTACTCCATCAAATATTCTGACAACAGGAACAGATGAAGATTAAAGATTTCTATACTTTTTTTAAAAAAAATCAAAATAAATCTCTTTCCACGCCGTTCCTCTGAACGACTGCAGTTTAGGTACAGGTCCGTGTTAGACTCAGAGTACATGTGTCCACACGTTCAAAATAAAGGCAATGCTGCCTCTACACTTGTTGCCATCAAACATTTCCAGGAAAACTATACCACAGGGTTAGATGTAGAATATCGTGCTCTCTAACCTTTCAAGTGAAAATAAATTTGCATATACAGTGCCCCTTCAATCAACCCAGGAAAGTAAAACTGCATAAATCACTACTTCACACACAGCAAACTCTGCCAGCACCGTATCAGCACGGTGTTACCGACAGATCAACGGGAAATCTGATCGTTTAAATGGAAGTGCATCTTCCACACTGAATTGAGCAAACAACTATAAGACAGTTACAATAGAGTGTTAAATACATAGGAAACCTCTCTGCACAGTCTGCATCTTACATTCCCAGAATCGGAGAAGCAAATGGTAGATATATCTTAATACCCTCTCAGCACAGTCCCCATCCATCACTCTCAGGAAAGTTACAACACTGTCATAGTAAATATACCTGTGCAATTTGAAAGAAAGCGTAAAGCTCGCTCTGCACTGTCCACACTAAAAAGGCCAATGGCAGAGATAGCAAGAACGTAGAAACTCCTTAAAGTAAAAATGGGTAATCTGTGCACTGCCACAGTTCGATACAAATTTAGGATTGCCTACTGGTATGATTATGAGGATATTTTCCAGTTTCCTAGGTAATATCGTGCGAACCAGGTTCAAATTCTGCTACAGCAGGTTGTGGGATGTGAATTCAATAGAAATCCGGAATTCAGAGTCCAATGATTACAATGAATCAGTTGTCGATTTTTTGGAAAAATCTATTTATTTCGTTCGGGAAGCAAAGTTCCATCCTTATCCTGTCTGGCCTGCATGTGATTCCGGGAGCAAAGATTTGGGGTTGACTTTTAAACTTCCCTTTAAACAAAAATGAATGAGCATAAATGTTGGCCTCGTCCGTGACATTATCACTGCCTGAATGACTGAAACAAAGAAAGTTTCCTATACATAGGTCACATTGAACACTCGCAAAACAAGAACAGCACGGAGTTCGACGTAGAATTGTTCTCACACGACACTGGCTTACTGAAATAGTCAGTATGCAAAAGCAGCACAGAAAAAGTATATGCCTCCTTCGATACTTATGATCAGAAAGTAAAGTTTCACTGTCCCGAAGACGTCCTTCACAGATACATCATGGTGTTAGATATAATACAGAATGCAGCTTCCCTCGCAATGCCACATCTGAAACTCTCAGGACAGGGACAGAACTCGGTTGGATAGAGTACATAGCCTTCGTCAATCATTTAAAATGTAAATAATTCCCCTTCTGTGCTCTTCACAGAAAAGGACAGTATGGTTTGAGATGCAACATAATTCTCCTTCTGAAATATCCCTACCAAATTCTCCCATGTCTGGTACAATTTCAATGTAAAAGGCATTCGGATGAGTATATGAATAGGAAGGGTTTGGAGAGATTTGGGCGGGGTGCTGGCAGGTGAGACTGGATTGGTTTGGGATATCTGGTCGGTGTGGACGGGTTGGACCAAAAGGTCTGTTTCCATGCTGTACTTCTCTATGACTCTATAACTACGTACAACATAGGTTTAGATACAGAGGAGGTTTGCCACAATATTTTGCCAATCGAACACTCCCAGGGAAGGTTAGATATGCACTAAAAATCCATCTTAACAGTCCACATCAAACACGTGCAGTACAGAATTCGACAAAGATTAAACATTTCACGAAATTGTCGCTATCAAACATTCCTAGATTAGGACGAGAACAGGAAAAGGTACAGTTTAAGCTACATGTATGTTATTTTAAGAACAGCACTGCGAAGAATCAGAGCATGTGCGAGATAGCGATTTCAGGATTTCGCATTTTCTGGATCATGTATTCCCCGGGTGTGTGCACTCTGTTATTGATGCTGCATCAAGAATATTTAAACAATCCGGGGACATTGAAAACAATGGTCAAAATTTAAAGCATTACTCCATTTTCCATTAAAATCCATCAGGCTCAGTGCAGCGTCCAATTTTTACATGGTCCAGTCTTTGCTGTAATCTTCAATGAATGACATCAAGAGCAGGCATACAAAGTGTTAGCGTCAATGTGTACTTGCATCTACCCAGTCCGAACGAATAGTCTCATGCCAACAGCTGCAACATTATTTGGCAAAAAGCGTGCAGCTCCCTTGAAATAATTAAAAGATTCTTTCCGTGGACAAATACAGAAGAGGAGTTTTAGGATGAGTGATTACGGATCTGGAATGGGCAATCAGCGTTAAAATGATGAGCTTGTGGATTTATCTGATATGTAAAGTGGCTAAGGTCAGGATATTGAATGCTTTCAAGAAGGAGGGAGATTTATTTTTCTGAACTCAAGGAACAAAAGGACATGGTGGGAGCGATAGGGAACTGAGATAAAGTTGGATGATTGGCCATTATCATATTCAACAATTCCTTCCAGTAACTGTTTCTTGCTCAACCATTTCTGTGAGTTTTCTTTTTCTTGCCCTTTCAATTATTCACCTTTCACTCCAATTTTTGTACCGATTTACATTCAATATGCAATAATGTTAGGCAATGATATTTTATATTTTATTCCTTGATCTTCCACTCTAGTTTCTTTTTTCGATTGTTAGAGCAGAGACTGAAGGGACATCTCTGTGTTTCTGTCTTCGGGTGCTTTCTGAACTGATGATTTCTTTCTCAATAATTGTTTTTGTTTCATGCTTCCAGCACGTTCAACTTCAGTAACGAAGAAGGATTAACGCCTCAAGTAGGTAGAGTTGTAAAGATTTGGTCTCAAATTCAATCCCCTGCTGGGAATATTTGGAGGAGCAGTGCGATATTTGTTGCTGTGTTTTGGACAGCGTGAAATGAGGTCTGCAGAGCAAAGAAGACAAAAAAACAGAATTAGATGAGTCCCAGTGCAGAAGGAAGCCACTCATCTTTTCATGCCTGCTCTATGATCTAGTTACGTTCGATTCTACAGTGCTTCTCTGCCGCTTTTCCACCATATCTTTGTGGACCATACAGCCCAACTGAGCATCCAATGGCACTTCTGAAATGCACGTTGTGCCTGCTACCCAATTTTTTCATACACGAGACCCTGAATAAATAAAATACTTATGCTTCACATCACACTGCCTCTTTCGTAAACCATTTTAATCGGTGCCAGCTATTTCTTGTTCATACGTTCACACTATCTACTCGGTTCAGGCAGCTAATAATTTTACAGCATTTATCAGATCGCATCTCAAGTTTCTTCTCTACATGGAGAACAGTCTCAACGACTAGAATCTAGTCAGAGACGGTCTCAAAACGAAAGGGTTTCAGAACGATGTGGTCATGTGTGAGTTTGGGAAGGTTGAGTGTTGTGAAAGCATCTCAGAGTTTACGTTTCTCTGCATAATCTGATTTCTAAACAGCAACAGCGCCTCCCGTGTAAGCAGCTGCAATGGCAATTGAACGGAGATGCCAGAATGTAACAGGTTCTTGTTCATGGTTCCGATGAGGAAAGGTTGCTGGGATGATTCATGTCAACTTTTTATCATCAGAGGAATCAATTGCTTCTTTCTCTGATGGTCCCCTCTTAGTTGCTGTCGCTTGCTCTATTTTGTTTTGTCGTCTTTTATTCATTGCACTTTGCTGAATGTCATAGTGGTCAGTCACGAAAACTCAGCTGCGCATTGTCCAGCTACTTCTCAATAAATGACCATTATGCTCTGTGGTGAGTAATTAAGGAGATATTTGGCTCTTAAAATTCCCTCCCTGTTCTACTGGAGCCTCTAAGTCTCTTTGCATGATTCCGAAATCCCAATGATGAAGAATCCACCGATGCATTTGATTTATGGTGACAGGGTAGCAGCAACTATTCAGAACAGCGGAGTGAACAGCTCACAGGAAATAGACAAAAAGCACTTGTCCTTGTGTGTTCTAATACTTATTTAATAAGGCATAAAATCGAAATGCAGTTGCAATTAACGGTTTGTTTTATGTATTGATTTATAATGTCGGCATCATTATTACAATAATCATTTTTTGCTCAGTTCAAAAGATGCATCACAAGACTATTGGTCTGTTCTCACATACAGACGAGGCAAAGATGATAGTGGCAATTTTGCAAAGCTGTTCACTGCATTTTACTGTTTTTCTTTTTGCTGTAACATACATGCAACAATAAATTCATGCACTCATTTCTTTCTTGCTTGCTTTCGTTTATTCCATCATTTCTTTTCTTGTTTAAAGGATATTAGCAAACCCAATGGACTTGTATCTTAACAACCACCAGTCACTTGATGTCTCTGTTTAGAACTCTCATCACATGGGATTCATGCAAAAGTCCGAGGAAAGTTGGCGTATTCGGATTTGGTCATGACATTAGCAGAATATCGCCACACCCACCAAGTAATGTATTAGGTAGTCCTTCGTTACTCAATTTATGGAGTGGATTGTATTAATCCAGATTAATAATCATTCAAATGTGTTTTATATTCTCATGCTTTTGATGCATGTAAACTTTTGACAAATTTGTCACCGTATGTGGCGTTTATCTGTACCTGAAATGGGAATACAAAGAGCTTTAGAGAGAGAATTTTGAAGCAATTGTAACCATGTCTTTTCAATTCAGATGTTTTCGTGTACACTATTAAATTATCAGTCTTCATGCAGTTCCAATAAAGCTGCCTGATTAATTCAGTAGTAATCACATAACATGTTCACCCGAACATGTTTAACATAATATGAAATTGCATGATTACTATAAGTCTAGGATACTCCAAATTACAGACTCCCAGCGAATATAGTACATAAGATTCACACAGATTTTCCAAAGATTTCAAATGCTTTCAATGCACACTATAGTGTAATATGCAAGGGTGTAGACATGTCACAGTTAACAGTTCATTCATCGAGAGCATGAATTAAGAAACCAATATCTGTGTGGGTTGGGGAGATGTATTCAGATTGTAAATTATCACACTGGCATTGAGCTGAACCAAAGTGACAATGAAGGCACAATTTCTATCCACATTTTTCGATGTCAGCGGGCAGGGATGGAGAGGATTGCCACACTTCAATAACTCTCAAATACACACGCACGCACTCTCACACATACACTTCCTCACTAACACATTCTATGGTTGTACGATGCACAAGCAGACACAAGCACCTTCCCATTCATGAAACCATACATATATGCGCACATTTGGACAGCTCACAAATACATATGCATACGCTCTCTCTCATTGATACACACTCAAAAACACTCACACTGACGCAGTTGCTACTCTCACACGCATGCAGTCACTTACTCTTACACATGCACATACATATAGGCTCTATCACATGTACAAATACAAAAGAATGGTTCATAGATATAAACACAGAAGTAGATCAGATGTTAACCACACGGACTTTCGAGTTGCCTCAAAATGCAATTTCATAAAATGTCGAAATACTAAACTCACATAAAACATGTAACTTTTGCACGTCAACAATTTTCTGCGAAAAAGAACTCCGCGGACACAGAACTGTCTAGATAAAGTGTTTTTATCAATGCCACACCTTTCGACTCACATGCACTGTCTTTCAATATACATGTTGTAATGAATGGGAGTGAGTAAATGTGTGTAAATGTATGCGTGTAATTGAATGAGCGTGTTGGTACTTGACTGAATGTGTGAATGTATGAGTAAGGGACCATGTGTGCGAGTGAGTGCAAGTGTTATAATTTCAGTAATAATGTGAATCTGAAAGAGGATGAAATTGTGCGAGATTAAATGTTTTAATGAGCAAAACTGTGAAAGCATGATATCGAGTAAGTGAATTTGTGAGTAACAGCAGTTACATATTTTTAATTTCACTGTGCTCATAATCATGAGGTTAGGTCAAACTGATGGGGATATTGGTTCGAATACCACCTTGGTGGATTTAAAAAATGCAATGTAAAATCTGGAATTTAAACGTTAGTCTCACGGAAAACTGTTGAAAATATCATATTGAAATGAATGGGATCATAGGTGTCCATTCGGGGAACAATCTACTGTCATTACCTGTGATCACCTGAGACCAAAGTAACATAGAGTCATAGAGATGTACAGCATGGAAACAGACCATTCGCTACAACCCGTCCATTCCGACCAGATATCCCAACCCAATCAAGTCCCACCTGCCAACACCCAGCCCATATCGCTCCAAACACTTCCTATCCATATTCCCATCCAAATGCCTCTTAAATGTTTCAATTGTACCAGCCTCCACTAATTTCTCTGGCAGCTCATTCCGCATACGTATCACCCTTTGAGTGAAAAAGTTGCCCTGAGGTCTCTTTCATATCTGCCCTCTCATCCGAAACCTAGTTCTCGTTCTGCACTCCCCGACCCCAGGGAAAAGACTTTGTCTATTTATCCGATCCATGTCCCTCATAATTTTGTCAGCATCTATGAGGTCAAGCCTCAGCCTCCAACGCTCCAGGGAAAACAGACCCAGCGTGTTCAGCCTCTCCCTCTAGCTCAAATCGTCCAGCCGTGGCAATATCTTTGTAATTATTTTCTGAACTCTTTCAAATTTCACAACATCTTTCCGATAGGAAGGAGACCAGGCCTAATACGGAACTGTCAGTTGGTCGACATGGAAATGGGTTAAAATGTTGACCTGATTGCTTGCACCATTCATTATAGACAGCCCAATTCTATTTATGCAGCAAGTAATGAAACCGGTCCTCTGAGGACAACACATGGGAAGTTTGCAAATTATGGGTTTCATTTTGAGATTGCTTATTGGGAGTGGATTGAATTTGTAGCGTGCCCTCTAATTAAGTTTAGTGCTATCTCTTCCTTTACGCCCTTTAGTTAAGTCCATTCTGAAATAACTAGACAAGGGTCGATATTCTGGGACAAAGTCATCCTTTATTTACAAGTTTATCGTAATTTACCTTCGTCCGGCTTCCTCGGGGCCAGCTGTCAGACTAACCAGAACCTCTGACAGTCCTGTTTAAATCTTACAGTGGAACTCCCTGACTGGACCAGATTAACAGCTTCAATAGGGAAGCTGATGTTTTATGAGGTCCACATTGTTGACCTCATTACTGTTACGACATCCCGTTCCCATTAAGATCAGGGATATAGGCCTGTTCTTTTCGGTATATACTTTCCTGGGCGTTGTCACTCTGAGCCCGGTCTCTTACACTCAGACTGATATTGTCGGATTGCATTAGATGATTACATGCCTCTTGGGCCGGAGCATCTCGCAAGAAATTAATCTTCTTCTTTCGGTGTTAAAGGGCTCGAGGCTGTGAAATCAGCCATGTAGATCAAAGACTCTGCATTGTCTTTAATGCTAGAGGGTGGGTGCAAACACAAATGTTCTGACAACCTTTCCTGCAGTTCTGAGGGACTGGATACGTTTCACTCCTCATTCATTTGAAAGTTTTGCGTTTTCTTGTGGTGTACGTGCATGTTTAGGAACGCCTCTTGTTATCAGTAATAATACATAATACAACGTGACATCGTGTGGACCATGCAGCTTACCCATCCAGGGCGACCTCTGTGATCTCTGGCACCAGCTGTCTCAGGTATGGGATGATCAGATTTGAACTGGTGCGGAATGTTCTCCCCAGCAGCAATTCTGTGAGCGCTATCCCTGTACTTGCATGCAGACTGGTCTGGTAATCAAATAGGAAACGGACAATTTAGTAATGAGTGAAGCTGTGGGATTTTTAAAAAAGTCTAGCTTCAAGGTTTAAAGGGTTGTTTTCACCAGCCCACGGGAAAATCAATGCTGTGGATCCGATCTTATTTAGCAATAGCCTTTCAACTTTACTAAATATTGAGTATCCGTGCCTGTAAAAAATGGCCCATTGTCCGTGACCAACATTTCTCAGAGTCAGCATATGAGAAAAGATGCTAGCAACTCTTCTATCATTGTCTGTCTGTTTGAGGAATGAAGTCCATGCACATCTAACCGTTCTGAGTCGCCATGCACAATTAGTAATAACGTTTATCCCATCAGTCGGCAGTCATATTCCACACATTAACCGAGACCAGGTTTCACGTGTCCATTCCATAAATGTGGGAAGCTTCTTGAACAAAGAACAAAGAAAATGACAGCACTGGAATAGACCACTCAACCCTGAACGCCAGCGCTGATCCACATCCTCGAACTAAACCTGTCGTCTATTTTCCGTGAATCTGTAAACCCTCTGCTCCCTGCCCATTGATGTATCTGTCTAGTTATATCTTAAATGATGCTATCATGCATACCTCTGCTTGTCCCACTGGCAACGCATTTCAGGCACCCATCCTTGGTGTAAAGAAAACTTCCCAATCATAATTGTCTGAAACTATTCCAAATGTGGCCAAAGACGAACTGTAACATGACGTGCCAACTATTTGACTCAACACACCGTGCAATGAAAGAAAGTGTGCCGCATGCCTTCTTGACCACTCTATCGACCTGCATTGCCACCTTCAGGTTACAATGAAACTGAACATCCAGATCTCTCCACACATCAATTCTTTCCCAGGGCATCTATATTTACTGTATAGTTCGCTTTTGAATCGGATCTTCCTAACTGCATCACCTCGCATTTACCCGGATTGATATCTATCTGCCATTTCATCACACAATTCGCCAATCCGTCTATTTT
Organism: Chiloscyllium plagiosum; assembly: GCF_004010195.1. Taxonomy (NCBI): domain Eukaryota; kingdom Metazoa; phylum Chordata; class Chondrichthyes; order Orectolobiformes; family Hemiscylliidae; genus Chiloscyllium; species Chiloscyllium plagiosum. The sequence goes on along the minus strand of NC_057751.1, from coordinate 17,578,604 downwards.
CTGATACATTTCCTGACAGCTCCCTTCACTATCTGCTACTCCACCAATTTGAGTTTCATCTGCATACTTACTCATCAGACCACCTCCATGCTCCTCCAGATGAATTATGTATATCACAATCAGCAGTACTCCCAGCAAGGATGCAAATAGACCACCACTGGTCACAATTCCTCATTCAGAGAAACTCCCTTCCACTACAACACTCTGTTCTCTGTTTCCCAGCAGGTTCTCTATCCATCTGGCTCATACACACTGCACCCCATGACTTCACTTTTTCAATCAGCCTCTCATTGAGAACCTTGTCAAACACCTTAC